>NC_077227.1:341599706-341774706 GCF_027887165.1 Monodelphis domestica | reverse complement strand
ATAGCCTAAAATGTGTCAGTCAGGTACCTATCCCATGCAAAGTATTTTGTTAGTAGTAGGGAATATAGATGTCAATGTCTTTTTCTCTTCCATTCCCTGTCCCTCTCTCTCTTTCTCTCCCTCTCTCCTCTCCCTTTCCCTCTCTGTCTCTTGCTTGCTTTGTCTCTTTATCTCTCTGTCTCTCTTCCCCTCTCTCCTCTCTCTCTCTCTCCTCTTTCCTTTTCTCTCTCCCCACTCAGTTCTCTCTCCCTTTCCCTCTCTTTGTCTCACTTACTCGCTTTCTCTCTCTGCCCTTCCTTCTCTGTCTCTCTTCCTCTCTCTGTCTCTCACTCCCCTCCTCTCTCCTTTTCTCTCCCCCTTCTGTCTCTCCTTCTCTCCCATTCCCTCTCTCCCTTCCTTCTCTCCCTGTCTCTCTCCCCTCCTCCTTCTCTCTCTTTCTCTCTCTTTCTCTCTCTTTCTCTCTCTCTCTCTCTCTCTCTCTCTCTCTCTCTCTCTCTCTCTCTCTCTCTCACACACACACACACACACACACAACTTAGAGGAAATTTAAAAACAGAGAGATTGCACAGCTAATGGAAAGTAGTCAATGGAAAATTAATACTTGGGTCCTAAAACTCCAGAGTTAGTACACTTTTTGCTACACTGTGTCAACTGGGATTTCTTTAGTGCAAAGTATCATAGATTTGGCAAGTTTTCCAAAATGTGCCCCATACTTTTGTAGATCTCATTTGATCCTCACACCAACCCTGTGAGACAGATGCTTCTATTATCTCTGTTTTACAAATGAGGAAACGGAGGCTAAAAGAAGAGGCTTGGTGACTTGTCCTAGGACAGACAGCTAGTTCAGTATCTGAGGCGTAACTTGAACTCCAGTTTCCCCAGTCTGGTACTCCAATCAGCCATAGTGCCTAGCTGCTTGAGACTCAATCTTAAGAGCTAGAAAGTACTTCCGAGATCATTTAGTCCAAATTCCTTATTGGATGCCTGCATTCCCAGGCTTTTACAATGGGGTTTGTTTTTTTTACTCATTACCACAAGATGGCAGTGGTGTCCAAAAGTTCTGCAAACCAACCATCTGAGAAGTACTACTTGCAATTCTGTTAAGGTTCTTCCTCTAAATTCCCTTATAGCCATGATATAATTACCCACAGTCCACCTAGAGTTTTGTCCTAAGAAAAAAAATCTTGGCCACCAACATGCAAGAACTACCTCTTCTCAGTCTGAGGTTCACTTTCCTCTACTTGTTATTTCTGAAGACAATAATAATAATTCACATTTTATAGATGTTTAATAAATGTTATTGACTGAATATAGCACCTATTGGGGTGTATGGGGTGCTCAGGGAGGGGTAGTATCTCTGGTATGGAGGGCTTGTCGTGCCCTCCTAGGGCAGCTCTCCAGCCTCTGACCCTCACCTGACACCCAGCTCTCACTTGTGGCTCCCAGTAGCTGCTAGCATGGGGCAGCGGCCACACCCCGGGCAATGACAGGCCGGCTAAACCTTGTGAGGGTAGCCATCGGGTCGACGTCGACCCCTGGTGAACTAGGACTTTGCTCACCCAGTATGTGAAGACTGCTTCGGCGGAACAGGCGGAAGAAATCAACAAGAAGGTTCAACGGCTGAGAGGGCGACGCAGCAAAGCACTGTGGAGTGCTCAGGGCGTGTTGGAGCACAAAAGACAACACGGCCATCCAATGCAGCTGAGGAAGTCTCCAGGTGCAACGACTTTTTGTGCCACTGGACCCAGGCTTCCAACACCGAGAGAGTGGGACTGTCTCTGTGCATCGACTTTTCCACTTAAATCTTCATGCACAAGTGTCTTTGTGCACAAAAACGCACAAAGACAATCGTCATCCTCGGTTACCAAGAGACTACTACTACTACTATAGCACCTATTATTTTTACAATCTTTACTTTTTTACAATCATTATTTTACAATCATTTTTTTTACATTTACAATATTTTACAATCATTATTTCATCTGATCAACAGAGACTTAAGTTCAGTGAACGATTAATGACCTCTTAGGACCAAATGAGAGAGACCATCCCTATCATCACTATCTTATACCTTTTTTGCAATTGCAAATTGGGCAGAGACAGCTTCCTGGCACAGTGGATCGTGCCCCATACCTGAAGTTAGGAAGAACTGAGTTCAAATGCAGCTGCCTCCTGACCCTTTCTATGCTTGATTTTCTCATCCACAAAATGGGAATAATAATAATGCCTACATCCCAGGGTCACTATGAGATAGCATTTCTAAATACAACTTTGGAAACTGTAAAAGCACTAAAAACAATCTAGTTATTATTATTCATTATTATTGTTGTTGTTGTTGTTTTTCAGTGGTTTTTGTTGTTTTTTTTTCCAGGAGTGTCAGACTCTTCATGACCCAATTTGGGGTTTTCTTTGCAAAGATACTGGAGTAGTTGGCCATTTTCTTCTCCAGCTCTGAGGATACTGAGGCAAACAGGGTGAAGTGACTTGCCCAGAGTCACACAGCTAGTAAATATCTGAAACTGAATTTGAACTCAAGAAGGAGTCACCCTGACTAATGTACTTATGTCTGAATCTGATCAAATTTAACATCACAGGATGAACATCATAGAGCCAGAAGGGTCCAATGGAGGCCATTTTACAAATGGGAAAACTAAGGCTGGAAGAGAATAAGTTACTTGTCCACGGTCACAGTACTATGAAACTATCTGAGACAAGATTTGAATACAAGTCTTATGCCTTACCTAAAACATTTTATCTACATGTAGCCTTGTTTTCTCACCTAGACTGTCTCAAGGATATGGGGATGGTAGAGCCCTTCCTTTGCATCCCCAATGGTACTGCTATAAACAGTAGGCATCCAAGTCTTGTTAGCGGAATTGCATTTATTTTGGTTGAGGACTTTTTTTTCTGATTTTCTCCTCAAATTTCTTTAAGACCTCAATGAATCACAAGATCATAGATTCAGAGATAGAAAAGCCTCTTAGAAGTCATCTGGAACATCCTACTGCAAATACCAACAACATGGAAATGGATTCTGATCAAGGACACATGCAATACCCAGTGGAATTGCAAATTGGCTATGGAAGGGGCGGGGAGTGGGGGGAGGAAGGAATAGAAAATGATTTTTGTAACCAAGGAATAATGTCTGAAATTGACCAAATTTAAAAAAAATTATGTCAAGAAGTCATCTGGTCCAACCAAAAAGTAATTTCACAAAGGAAGAAACTGAGGCCCAAGAGGTTAAGTGACTTGTCCAAGATCACACAAGGTAGTGTGCCACTAAGTAGCATAATTGATAGTGTCCTGGAACCCGGAAAGCCTGAGCTCAAACATTTAATAGCTGTATGAACCTGGGCAAGTTCCTTACTCAATTTCCTCATTTGTAAAATGAGCCAGAGAAGGAAATGGCAAACCACTCCAGTATCTTTGCCAAGAACACCGGAAAGAGGTTTGAACAACAAAATGAGGATAATAGCACTTGGCTTGCAGGATTATTCTGAGGATAAAATGAGATAATATTTTCAAAGCTCTCTGAAAACCTTAAGGTACCAACACTTATCATTAACATGATTATTATTATTTTCATCATTAGTACTAAGATCTGGGATTTTAACTCAGATCCCCCTAATTCCAGCGCTGATTTGCTAGTTATTCCACACAACCCCACTTATTAGCATTTCGCAGAGAAGAGAACTGAAGAATAGATATATGGGACTTGAATGGTTCGAGGATATTTAGCAAATTGGAAGAAGCAGGGAAGGATTCTAATTGGGCAACCCCTGAAATCATCATCCTCGGTTTATTGTGGACTCAAATCCTATTGTCATTGATGAAATCACTCAGAATAAAACTAATTATTATTAATGATCATTTCCCAAAGAACAGAACTGAGAGATCAGCATTTAAACTCCAAATGGACAGAAAACTTAGTCAAAATTCATCACATTCAAATCCAGCCTGGGACATTAACTAGCTGGATAAACCTGAGCAATCAGTTTGTCTGTTTTCTCATCTATAAAATGGGAATATTAATAGTGCCTGCCTCACAGGGATGTTTTTAGGAACAAATGAGATAATATGCATTAATCTGGCACACACTAGGTGCTATATAATAAATACTTATTTCTTTCTCTTCTCCCTTCTCAATATAGTACATCCTCCACACAGCAGTCAGAATATGCCTAAAGGCACAAGTCTAAACAGGTCCCCAGTAAGCTCCAGTGGCTTCCTCTTGCCTCAAGGACAAAATAGAAATTCTTCTGTTTGTCTTTTAAAGGCCTCTGCAATCTGTCTTCCACCCACCTTTCAGGGTAATTACAGACATATTCCATACGTTTCAGCCAAACCAGCCTAATTACTATTCCTTATCAGCAATCTCCATCTCTCATCTCTGGACTTTTGCACAAGCTGTCCTCCATGACCAGAATGCATTTGCTCCTCTCCTCCAAGTCACAGAATGCTTTTCTTACTTCAAAGATCAGCCCAAGGGGCAGCTGGATGATTCAATGGATAGAGACCTAGAGGGAAGTCCTGGGTTCAAATTTGACCTCAGACACTTCCTAGCTGTAAACCCCCATTGCCTAGCCCTTTCCACTCTTCTGCCTTGGAACCAATGCTCAGTATTAATTCTAAGATAGAAGATAAGGGTTTAAAAAAAAAAGAAAAGAAAAAGCTCAGCACAAGCACCACCTCCGAAAGGAAAGCTATCCTGATTCCCACTCCCCACCCCTATGTTCACATCCTCCCCTGAGAAACTCCTTTCCAAACATTTTTATTCAACTTCCTATGTACAAGTTGTTTCCCTATTTCTCACACCCCCACCCCTGAATAGGAATTTGCTTCATTTTTGTCTTTGTCCCACTACAGGCTGGCACAGAACAGGAGAAATGCTTGCTAAATGAATGCATGGAATGTAACTTCCCATGGATTGCATCAAAATGCTTAAAAACAGCAACTGATCTATGGTGGAGAATCAACCCATCAACAAGCAATTACTTAGTGCCTCCTAGCAAGCACTATATTAGGAACTAGAAATATAATGTCAAATATTAAATATTTAATTAATTTAATTTAATTTTAATTTAAAAATAATTAAATATTAAATACATTAAATATCAACTAGGTGGTTCAGAGAATAGAAGGCCAAGCTTGGAGACAGGAGGACCTGGGTTCAAATACCGCCTCAGATACTTCCCAGTCATTTATCCCTAGGCAAATCATTTAACCTTAACTGCTTAGCCCTTATTTTTTCTTCTGCCTTGGAACCAATATATAAGTATTGATTCTAATAAGGAAGGTAAATGTTTTTAAAGGAAAAGAGAAGAGAAAGTAAAGGATAAAAACACATTATACTTGGAGATTTGATTTAAATGCCAATGTAGTATTATTTTTTTTAAACAGTAGACCTATAACAAACAGAACCCATGAAAACACTGGTATAAGAAGAAGATGCTTTTATAACACAAAATCTGAGTTTTTTTTAAAAAGTATTTCTATTCCAACTTATTTTGAGAATAAGATGCTACTTTTGGAAAGAATTCTCCTCTTATTAAGGATATTATCATTCTATGTCACTAAAAATCTAATCAGCCTTACCCAGAGGAAGTCCCAAGTATACCCCCCAAATCCAAAGTATATCCTTCTTTTCCTCTGAAAAAGCAAGAATTAAGATGGCAGCCTTACTTCATGAAGATGAGCTTCCTTCTTCTTGGAAGACAAGTTCAAGTGTTTCTCCAAGACACCACAGTACTTCTCTGTCTCCTTATCATACTTCTTCTTGGCATCCTATCAAAAAGGGGAGAAGATTGCAAGAATAAATGCACTCTCCACTACCTGTGAAAAACACTCTATATCTTTACCCTCCCCTTTCTTCCCACCTTGGACTTCTCATAGACCACAGGAGACTAGCAGAAGCCCCCATCTCTGAAACTGGATTCCTGGCCATGAAAAGAGCATCAAGTATTCAGTTCTACCAAGACATATTAAAGAATAAAAAACAATCCCTGGTTTGTTTGTTTGTTTAATACGTTTTTCTTTAGACTCTTATTTTCTGTCCTAGTTTTAACAACTCTTAAGAGAGAAGGGCAAGGGCTAGGCAAATACAGTTGAGTGGCTTGCCCAGGGCCATACAGCTAGGAGGGGTTTAAAGCCAAATTTGAAGCCAGGTCCTCAGGACTCCAGACCCAGCTCTTTGTCCACTGTGCCACCTAGCTGCCCCAGGCCCTGCCTTCTTAAAGCTCAAACTGTGAAACAGACAATACACCCAGGCTACGCTTCCTCAAAGGTATGCTCTGAGGCAGAAGGAACATCCCACAGATAAAGCAGATAGGTAGAGAAAGGGAACCCTTTGGGGGACAAGGGTCTAGTTCTGATTCAATTATTTAGTCTTATCCAGTCCAAGAAAAAATATTTTTAGAAAAAGAATCATTAGACCAGGGATCCTCTCTGGCACATATACATATAAATGATATAACCTCCAGTCCTAAATAAGTCACTCAAATTCTTCCCACTCCAGGCAACTAAGATTATAAATTATAGAGAAAGTAGTCATTTGCATTGGTAAAGGGAATTTCCTCTTTGGGAGTTCCCTACACTAAAGAAATCACATGTTCTGTGACTAGAGCTACAAAAGTGACCCTTTCACATTTTTATTGAATGCCATTAGTTATTCAATTGAATTGTTATTAGTTATTCAAATGTGCAAAGGAGGAAGGGAGAGGCACCAGGGAAAATTTTGGTCCAGGCATGGCAACTGACAATTCATTTTCTAATCTTGGGCACAGGCCCAGATTTCTGTTTTTCACTTGTCTATTTGCTGACCACTCATGTTTTTGTTTTTTTTTTCCCCTTGTGGATTAATGCCCAAGATGGAAAAAGAATTCCCAGTTCATACCCTGGGACCAAATTTTATTCTCCAGGGTACTCACACATAAGGTAAAGCCCATAGCCATCACACTAGGCAACAGAACTAAGAGAAGGTGCAAATCTAATGTTCTAAAACTGAAAAAGGCCAGTTGTCAGAGAAATTTTTTTAAAATAATAATATTTGTTATTATAATATTTGATTAACAATTGGTTGAAAAATTAATCTCAATAAGTAATTTATAGTTATTTAATGATTAATAATGATAAATGTTAATAATATATAATAATAACTCTTAAAATAATGAGGTAGCACAATGATAAGATAAAGAGCTGAAACTAGAAGGGAGAGGCCTGAGTTCAAATAGGGCCTCAGGCACTTACTACCTATGTGACCCCAGGCAAGTCATTTAACTTCTGTTTGCCTCAGTTTCTTTAACTGTAAAACCAGGATAATAAAAGCAGCTACTTCCCAGCTGTGATGTGAGGATTAAATGAGAGAATACTGGTAAAGCACTCAGTACAGTGTCTGGCACATGTGGTCTTCTTATTGTTGGTGGTCAGTCATTTTGGTTGTGTCCCACCCCATTTGGGGATTTCATGGCAGAGACAAGTGGTTTCCAATTTCCCAGGGTCACACAACTAATGTGTAAGGATCAAATAAGATAGTATTTGTAAAGCACTTAGCACACTATTGTTGTTGGTGTTAATAAATAATAAAATTGGTGCTTTAAAAACTTGGTACTTAATAAAATGCTTGTTTCATTCCTCTTCCCTTTATCATCATCATCATCATCATCATCATCATCATCATCATCATCCTTGATATGCTTCACAAATCCAGGGAAATAATATCAGCTACTTTCCAGCTTTGTTGTGAGGATCAACTGAGATATTTTTAAAGCTCTTAGCACAATGCCTGGCACATGTAGTCTTCTTATAGTTGGTCAATCATTCATTTACTTTTTTAAATTATTTTTAAAGTCTTTATCTTCTGTCTTAGAATAGATACTAAACATGGATTCTAAGGCAGAAGAACAGCAGGGGCTGGGTAAATGGGGTTAAGTGATCCAGGGTCACACAGCTAAGAAGTATCTGAAGAAGCTAGATTTGAACCTGGCCTGGCACTCTAACCACTGAGCTATCTGTTGCCCCGAGGCCTATTGATTTAGACCTAGAATATTAAAAAAAAAAAATCAATAAACCAACAAACATTTGCTAAATGCCAGGCCCTGTACACTTCAACCAGGCACCTTAAAGACAAAAATGGTACCAGACTCAGGGTTCATACATTCTTTTAGAAAAAATACATAGGCACCTAAGCAAATATAAGCTTTTTACAAAGTAAATATTAAATAATTAGAGGTAAGATATGAGAGTGGTACTACCTTGTAGAGATCAGAAAAGTCTATGAGTAGAAAGTGACCTTGGAAGTAGGAAAATTGACTCTTGAAGGGAACTAGGGACTCTAAGGAGCTGGGGTAAAGAGGGAGGGAATTCCAGGATTCGGGGATAGCCTGTGCTCAGACATGGATTTGGGGGAAATGGAATGCTACATTTAGGGAACAGTAGACTGCAGCCTGGTATTGGTAAAGGATTTTATACTAAACAAAAGAATTTAGATTTAATCTGAGAGTCAAATGCAAATTTCTAGAGTTTTTTAGATTGAAAAATGGCACAGTCAGAGCTGTGTTTTAAGAATAGTATTTTCTCATAACAGCAATACTATAGAATGATCAAATGTGATAGACTTAGCTATTCTCAGCAATAAAATGGTCCAGGACAATTCCAAGGGATTTATGAAAAAGAATATTATCCACCTCCAAAGAAAGAACTGCTGGAGTCAGAATGAAGAAGAAAGCATATGGTTTTTTCATTTGTTTATTTGGGTTTGGGTTTTGGAGTTTGGGTTTTATAAGATTAGTCACTTATTAAAATGAACAGTATGGAAATATGTTTTGCATAATAATACATGTATAACTAACTGAATTGCTTGCTGGCTCTAGGAGAGAGGAGGAAAGGAAGGAGGGAGACAATTTGAATCATGTATCTTTGGGAAATTGATGTGAAAACTTATTGCATGCAATTGGCCACAAAAAAAAAAGCTGGAAAAAATAATAAATCAAGTAACAACGGACAGAAAGTCAAGAGCTAGACAATCAGAGTAAAGTGACTTGCCCAGGTCACACAGCTAGAAGTGTCTACGGTCAGATTTCAACCGAGGTCCTCCCGACTCAAGTCCTGTTTTCTTGGCAAAGATCCCAGAATAGTTTGCTTTTTCCTTCTCCACCTCATTTTACACATGAGGAAACTATTTAAATGGCATGCCCAGAGTCACCAGCTAGTGCCAGAGACCAGATTTGAACTCAGGAAGTTGAGTCTCCCTGACTCCAAGCACAGCACTCTATCTACTGGGCCACCTAACTGTGTGTATGAATCTTCTACCTGCCCTTCTTCCCTACAGTGGGGGAGCCTAGGTCTTAATCATCATCTTTGTACTTCCCCTTTACCAGAAAAAAAAAAAACTGCATGTCATAGGCATATACTCAATTTTCTGAAAAAGAGGTATAGAATCAAAATACCTGGAGAGGAAAAAACCAGAAAGCCCAGGGAAGAAGGATGCTCTCACTGTGCCACTTTTTGTTTTTTAAATTTGGGGAGCAAAGCTTTCCCAAGAAACTTTTTTTTTTATATAGTAATTGGATCCCTTTCTGCCAGGAGTTTAATGACATCAGTGTGGGTACTGGCCAGCCCGTGTTAGCAACTCTTTATAAAGAGCATCCATGGCCTTTGGGACATCTCTCTTCACTGCATTGCAGTCAGCCAAGAATGGGAAATGGCCCTAGGTCATGGGACACCAAATTTTTGCAATATTCTAACCACTCACAGAGGGTATCCAAATTTAACAGAGAGCCGAAGATAAGGGGAACACTAGCCAGCTCCTGCCTGAAGAAAAGGAGCAGTGTCTTTATAAGGACTGCTATGCTGGATCCTGGCTTTTTGCTCCTTAACAAAGAAAGACGGATACGGGGAAAACTTGTTTGTTGAAATATCTATAGGACACGGGATTTTTTTGAACCTTGCTCTAATGGAGCAATCACAAATCTCACATGAGACATTCTTGTTTTATTATCTTTTTAGTCATTAAAATTTGAGATCTTTAGCCTGTCATTCTTGGCTTTGATGTTCAGTGTGGTACCAGTCGATTAGTTCATATTGCTTCCCTTCTTTAACTAGATTGGATTATGCACCATCTCCAAAATATTCCCAACAACCATGCTTTTGCTCTTGAACTGTTCTCTGGGCTTACAATGCCTTTCTCTCTCCATCTTCTCTACCTTTTAAAATCCAAGCTTCCTCCAGGAAGTCTACCCTGAATCTCCTAGTCAATAACCTTCTACTCCTACAGGTCTTCACATGTGTTCTTGCACAGACATCCTGAATGGAGAGTCATCTTCCTATTTGTTGTAACTCCATAAATGGTGAATTCTCTAAGGGCAGGTTATTTTAAAGGTCTTAACTAATTCCTACTAATTCCGATTAATTCCGGATCTGATGGTCATTATCTACATGGGGTTTTTTTTCCTTAATTTTATTTTATTTTATTTTAATATATGTGTTTTTGATCAAGTCTTTAACCTGAGTATTTCCTCAACTGTAAAATAAAAAAATTGGACTAGATGACTCCCTCCCCAGGTCCCTTCTCGTTCCTGATACTATAATTCTCATTAATTCCAGCATAGCTATGAGATCCATTTCCTCCCTGCCAGGCTTCACACTTGATTCTCTAACTTCAGTTTCTTACAAGTAGCAACAGGTTGTTATGGCAACTGAATACAAGAGGAGGAGGAAGAGGAGGAGGAGAAGGAGAAGGAAGGGATAAATTTAGCATCCGAACAGGAAGGATTCAGAAAACAGAAGTTGGCTGCTACCAAATACATCCCCAGTGCCATTGGCTGGCACTTCAAGATTGTACTTTAGATAGCACAGCTTCCTTCATTAAAATGTGTACCAGAATAGAACAGAAACACAGAGAGCGGGAGGGATGGAAAGGAGAAGATATAGAACCTGAAGCAAGACATAGTGGAGGGGGGAAGGAGAATCAAGCCAAAACTTGGCAAGCCTCCTTCTGTGGAGAATGAAGAAAGCCCTAGTAGAGTAAAAAAACAGAGTAGCTCTTTTTGAATCAATCCTCTCTGGCTTGTTTCTTCATTTCAGACAGCACCCCCAAAAACATCTCCTTCATGCGTTGGAACCCCTGCGATGAACCCCCAAAAGAAAGCCTCTTGGACTTCTGAATTTCCTCATTTTGGTAAATGTGGCAAGCCTCAAACAAGTGCTTTGGGCAAGCATCTGCAGATGGTGGGAGTTTGTGGGGAAGCAGTAATACATCCAACAAGAAAACCAATTCTCAGATGGATTAGTCACCAAATCCATCTTAAGACAACATCTCCGCACCCCCAAGCTGCTCAGCGGGCCCCAAATTGCAAATAATATATGGCCACATGGGGCAGGACTCATCACTTTTGTCTATCTATCCACTGCCTGGCACATTTACTGAACCCTTACTATGTGCCAGGCACTGTGCTAAGGGATACAGGTAAAAAGAATGCAAATAATCCCTACTTGGGAAGGCTTGCATTCTAATGAAGAAGAAGGTATATCTACTCTGTAAATATTCATCAATCAAAAGCATTTACTATGTGCCAAGCATTGTGGATAAAATAAAACAGATATAAAGTAAATAATATATAAATATATAATAATATTATAATAAATATAACAATATATGATAAAATATATAATAAAATATATAATATAAATATATAATATAATAAAAATAAAATAAAATATATAATATTATAATAAATATAATAATATAATAAAATATATAATAAAATAAAATATATAATAAATATATAATAAATATATAATATAATAAAAATAAAATATATAATAATATTATAATAAATATAATAAATATATAAATGGGCAGCTAGGTGGCCCAGTAGATAGAGAGTCCTGCTTGGAAATGGGAGACCCTGGATTCAAATCTGGTCTCCAACATGTCCCAGCAGTGTGACCCTGGACCAATCACTTAATCCCTAGCCTTGCCATTCTTTTGCCTTGGAAGCAATATTTAATATTAATTCCAAGACAGAAGGTAAGGGTTGTTTTTGTTTTGTTTTGTTTTGGGTTTTTTTAAGAAACCTTTACCTTTTGTCTTGGAGTCAGTACTGGGTATTGGTTCCAAGGCAGAAGAGTGGGAAGGGCTAGGCAATGGGGGTTAAGTGACTTGCCCAGGGTCACACAGTTGGGAAGTGTCTGGGGCCAGATTTGAACCCAGGACCTCCTGTCTCTAAATCCACTGAGCTACCCAGCTTCTTCCAGAAGGTAGGGGTTTTTATATAAAGATAAAGGAATGGAGAGTCTCTATGAAAAGAAGGCAAAGAGGGAGTACATTCCAGCGCGTAAGACATCTAGTACAAAGACTCGGGACATGGGTATCATTTGTGAGGAACCAAAGCCATTTCTGCTGATCCTAGAGATAACAGAGAATTTGTAAATAAATTGTAAAATGTAAATATGAAATGTAAGTAAATTTCTTAGTCTGGCATTTAAAACGCTTCACCATCTGATTCCCACTTATCTTCACATAATCTCTGTTACAGTCGAAGTGGTTTATTGACTACTTCCCAAATGCAATAATCCTGCATCCCTGCATCTTAGAATCCCTATCTTCAATCAAGGTTCATCTCATGGGCCAATTGTGAGCAGAAGCTACTCTGAACCTCTCTTTTGTCCTGCACATCTTTATCTATTTGGACCTCAGAGGTACTTGATTTAATATAAGCTTCCTGAAGGCTGAGACCCTTTTTCATTTTGGCTTTGCATCACAAAAGCACAGTGTTTTTCCATATAAGAAGGGCTTAAGTTAGTTTGGATAGAATATCTTTATTTCACTTCATCTCACCTTAAAACTGCCACTTGGGCTAGAAAACACACCACATGGGGTTCCAAGAGACAAATGTTCCTGGGCAAAAGCAATATACACTGGAATGCCTGCAGATGGAGCTATTGGCTGTGTCTGGATACACTGACCATTTTGCAAATGACTTTCCACAGCAAGGGAAAAACCTGAAGACAATTCTACCATTACTGGTTTCTAATCTTGCCCTCAATTGGCTTCCAAAACTGTGCTTACAGTCAAAGCCATTCTACATTTCCCAATTATTACCCAGAGGGCATGATGAGGCTCTGTCTCCTGTATCTGCCCCCTCCTCTCCAATCCCACCACAGACCCCCTCGTTCAGGCCTTTATGACCTCATGCTTGAACAAACCATCGTATTACACGGTCCTCCTGGCTCAGGTCTCTCCCCTCCAATCCAGGCTGCCCAAGTCATCCTAATGTGTTACTCCTCCACTCAAAATCAGTGTATGTGCTTGCATTTCTTTGTCTTGAAGTTTTGGGTGTGGTCATCTTTTATTATACTATTAGATTTAAAACTCCTTGAGAAGGTCTTACTTAAAGTTATATTGAAAGATCTGTTGCTGTCATTCATTTGTTTGAGTCACATTCTACTCGTCGTGACCACATTTGGGGTTTTCTTGGCAAAGATCCTAAAATAATTTGACATGTCCTTCTCCAGTTTGTTTTACAGATGAGGAAACTGAGGCCAACAGGGTTAAGTGACTTGCCATAGGTCATATAGTTATGTGACTGTATGAGAACTACTCCAAACAGTGAGAGCATACCCCTTCTAGACATCTTAGACCGAGTTGCCACAGTTTTTTATTTATTTTAATTTTTTTAAACCCTTTTCTTCTGTCTTAGCATCGATACTGAGTATTGGTTCCAAGGCAGAAGAGCAGTAAGGGTTAAGAAACTGGAATTATGTGACTTGCCCAGGGTCACACATTTAGGAAGTATTTGAAGCCAGATTTAAACCTAGGACCTCCTCCCATCTTTAGGTTTGCTTCTCTATCCACAGAGCCACCCAGCTCCCCAGTTATCCCAGCTTAAAAAAAAAAAATCAATCCTTCTAGGGTTCCCAATTGTTTACTCAAAAAGCTGCTCCTCTCCTCACTGAGTTAGGACAGCCATGAATCCTCAATGGACATACCCTCCAAACCTTTCTAGGTGCTCACCAGTCACAATTTGGGTCATCTCCCTTCTGACCTCCAACTCTCAGAAGCCTTAGCTTTCTTTAAAGGTTCCAGAGTTCCACCTCCTAAACAAGCCCTACTATGTACCCCACATTTCCTAGACTTTTAAATTTATCTCCGGGCATGTTGTATTCTGTCCTCTACCTTCAAGGAAAGACAAGCTCCCTAAAGGCAAGAACTGTTGTATATTGCCTTCATAACCCAGTGCCTGGCACAGTACCTGGCCCATGAAATAAAATGCTTGTTGAAATGATGAGAACACAGTGTCACCCTCGTCTCTACCCCAGTGGAAGAATCGTCACCGTTAGAATAACTAACTACTAACATTTATACTGAAAGAAGCTAAGGTGGCAGAGTGAATAAAGTGCTAGAGTAGGGAACTCTAAATCTATCCTTAGCAATGAGCTTAAGTTTTCTTATATGTAAAATGGGGATAATAATATCATCTACCTTACAGGGTTGTTATGAGCAAAAGGTACAATAATATAATATATTCTATATATAATTAATATCATATCATATATAACAATAAATATCACCTAACCTAACAATGTAATATATAATATAACATGACATAATATAATGTGTTTGGCAAACCATTGATTATAATCATTATCATAGTCCTTTGGTAATTTACAAGTACTTTCTTCACATCAACCCTGTGTGATAGGTGATGTGGCAAGCATTAATTCTATTCTTTTCTTTTAGTGATGAGGGAAAACCCAAGACCCATAGCAAATGAGAGACAACTGTTCTAACTTCCATGTTCAGAGTTCTTTCCACATACCACATTGTCGACTATTAATATAATTAAAGGTACTACAGCTTGCTATGGAAACAAGGTTGTAGAACAGCATAAGAAAGATATAATCCCTGCCCTCTGAATGCTTAAAAATCTAGTTTCAAGACATTAAATAATGTAATAGTTCCAACTAGAGAGATAAATGTAAATATTATTTCAATAATTCAGAATTTGTGAAAAGCTGGTGGAAAAATGTTCAAGTCATAGACTTACAGATATATAGGATGATAGATTTAGAGCAAGAAAGCAACTTAGAGACCATTAAATCCTACCTACTCTGTCCCCACCCCTTGTTTTGTAGATTAAAAAAAGGAGACCCAGACAAATGGCAGAACCAGAATCAAATTAAGTCCTTTACAAAATGACAAGAGAGGTTTCTGAAAGATCTCACCTTGGCAGCCCCAATCTGCTCCTTGCGGAACTTTTCAAGAGGAGTGATGAGCACTTCACTGGCATTTTCAATCTGACAAGGGAAAAAAAAAAGCAAAAGGATAAATGAGATTTCAAAGCAGCCTCAAGTTTAGCTACTCAGATTATCAAAGATTATCAAAGAAAATATATGAGTAGCAGAAAAAACACAGGAGGCCTCCCCCCCAGTCTTAATGAGCACCATGTTGTATGCATATTACTTGAAAACAATGTTTGACCCTTAAAGGATGATCAAATAATAAAGACCTTTTGTGAGAGTGGCTACACAAAAAGAGAGAAATTGAGGAACAGGTAACATCTAGAAGTTAGAGTGCAACAGTTTTAAGAACTTGAGCTGCCTAAAGTTTCTAAGATTAACAAACACTATCCAAAGAAGCCAACTGAAGGAAGTCTATTCTCTTTTTAACATTTTCATAACATACCTTACAAAAGCCACAATACACTCTCAACTTAATCCCCAATGATGTACAATGCCTCCAAATTTAGATTTAATCATTCTTTCAATAGACATTTCTTAAGCACCTAATGTGTTCACAACTTCACTATTTGATGGCGTCAGAATTCAGCCTACCCTCTTTCTGCTACAGAGTAGCAGGTGATACTTCTCTTCAGTGGCCTATATAATAAATAACATGTAAGTGAATGAAGATGATGGCATAGGTGGTGTGCTTTTATCTCCTAAGAGCAGGGATGCTCATTAAATTCATTTAGTTCCCTAAGGACAATGACTCACTGTACTTTAAGAAATAGATCCTTAGCTGTGGGAGGGATTACAGCTAATCTAATCCTCTCTTTTTACAGTGGAGCAAACTGAGATCCAGAAGGTAAGTGATCTGTCCAAACACATACTTTTAGTTACATATTTTGTCTTGTCTTAAAAAAAAAAAACCCTACTGTAAGATTAAAAATTAATATCCAAAATACTCCAAGTATTATATTTAATAAGATTTATTAATAATAAAACAAAAAAACTAGAGTAAAAAGGGAGCTAACTCAGCCACAGTTGCGAGAGAAGAGAGAGGGTGGGCCAAACATCCACCTATATACAATACGTAAGCACACAAGGTAGGGATAAAGAGGAAAGGGATGCTGGGAGATATAGTTCAAAGGTACAAAATTTTCTATTTATACACTACTATTTGTCTTAGAATCAATACTAAATATTTGTTCCAAGACAGAAGAGTGGTAAGGGTCAGGCAATTGGGGTGAAATGACTTGCCCAGGATCACACAGCTAGGAAGTGTCTGAGGGCAGATTGGAAACCAAGCTATCCCTTATCTTGTCTTTCAAACTGGACCTGTAAGCTCTTTAGAGTGCAGGAATTAAATCCATTACCGCTTCTGCATCCCTCACCCTACTCAAGAGCACATAGAAGTTAGTCCATTAATACTCAATCAAAAGTCAACCTGCCATGGGAAATGGGGGCAGGGAAGTGGCCCAGGGCAGCCAAAGTCACTGATGTAACCAGGGACTCACTGACACTAATAATCAGAATGCATAGGCCAACTGAAAAGAATAATCTAGCCATTGTTCCCTCAACATGGGGTCAAGGCAGTGTGGAAAGTAGTTTATTGGGATTTCTTTCCCCTACCCCTAAACACTGGATTCTGTCGAGAGCCAGATCCCAAGGGAGTCATTTCCCTCTCTGGGGCAGATACACCCAACCCCCTTTTCACTTCCCTAACCTTCCACCAGAATACGGTCTAGAGAAGTGGGACTACATCTACCCCTGCTCTTGAGAGCCCTTGGGCACTTCTATCTTGGCTGGAAGACAATCTGCTCATTGGCAAGGGTCCGGGGACTGACTGTAAAAACTCTGTTATCAAAAAACAAAAAAAACTCTGTTAGTGCCTAAACCAGCATGAACCATAATGCTCTCTGCTAAGGCAAAAAGAAGCAGCCCCTCAGGGAGGGAGGCTTCAGGCTGCCCTCTTCCCCACTCCAAAAGACTTTTCTGCCAGCCAACGTGCTTGGTCAAAGGCACTGGGTTTCTGGACAAGGAAGGAGAATAGGAGGAAAGTACTCAGTAATCAAATCCCCTCTAACCCCCCGGAAATCTGCCCAGGGCCTGATGAGAGAACAGGCCATCATACCGCCAAAAGCAGCTTTCAAGCTACCCTTTAAGTCTGGAATTTAAGGAATTCTGAGGAAAGGTCAAATGGACTTTATAATGATAGAGAGTCCATCACTCACTAACCCTACACTGCCAGACTCCAAAGTGCCAGTAAATCAGCAGCCAGAAGGGGAAAAAAATGTTGAAAGCCATATTTAATCCTTGAATTTAAATGAGATTCTGGCTCTTAGGAACTCAAAGGACTTCACACATGCCATCAATTCTTCAATGCACTAAACTTGACTCAATCTGTAGGCCAGCAAAGGAAAACATGACCAGCCACAACCCCATCATTCATATTCCATGTATCTCTTGAATGTGTTCTACAATTACATCCTCAACCACCTCTCACCTACACTATTGCAAGTCCCCTAATTGGACTACCAGCTTTTAGAGTTTTCTCACTTCAATTCATCTTCCAAACAGCTGTCAAAATATTCCTAAAGCACAACTCTAACTATGTGCTCCCCTTTTCAAGAATCTTTAGTGGCTCCCTCTAGTCTCTAGACAGGGGTTCCTAACCCATGTCATTGACCCCTGCAGGCAGCTTGGCAAAGCCTATGGGCATCTTCTCAGAATAACGAATAAAAGAAAATACATAAGATTACAAAGGAAACCTATTGTGCTAAAATCAATTAGCATATATTTTTAAAAATTCACAGATCCCATATCATAGCCCCCTTCTCTAGGATAAAATGCAAACTCCTCAGCTCAGCACTTAAAGTTATCTTTCACACTCAAGCTTCAGCCTACCATGCCAGATTTATTTTTCGACTACTCCCCCTTTCCACAGATTCATTTCCAGTCAAACTGGCTTATTTGCTGTTCCTTGAAGTCAGTGCAACATCCCCTGCCTCAGCCCTCACCATGGTCTTAGAATTCACAGCTTCATTCAAGGGTCTCAAAAAGAGTCCTACTAGGTGCCTTTTCCATTTCTCCTAATTTAATGTTTGCCCTCCTTCAAATTATCGTGTGTATACTGATCTCTTTATATGTTGGATCTCTTTCTTCTCCTCAGCTCCATCCCCTCATTCCAAGAAGTCACAGTTCTTAAAGTCAGGGACTGATTTTAATTTTTTAATTGTTTTTTTTTTTTGCATTCTAAGCACCTACTACCACATTAATAAATGATTGTTGCTCTGAAACACACTGTATTAGAATATTCTAGAATTGACACCATGAAACTAAGTGTATTTCATCTAAGTTTCATACTCAAATCAACAGAAAACCAGAAGTAAAGTCCTACTTTCCTAATACCCGCAGGTACACATCCATTCAACCAGCATTTCTTAAGCACCTACTATGTGCTACAAAGACCAAGGTGAAATTATTTCTAAGAACTTATGATCTCATGGGAGAGACAAGCTGCACAATTATCTGTCTCATACGAGAACGATATCGCCACGATATCATCACCCCAGTCATACCCACCATCCGTATCCGCTCATCTTCAAGATTCCTGAGAACAGTGGCAAACTCTTGCAAAGACCTTGCTGAAAAAGAAAGGAAGATGGGATGACAAGGAAGGAAATGAGTTTTCAACATTCTCTGCTATCCACTCCCTTTCTTTGTTCATTTATTCCCCCCAAGGGATCCTCCCTCCAACTGAGTCCAGAGGTCAAAAGCCAGTCCCTTCCCCAGGCTGATTTTTTTCTTAATCAGTGGCCATTAGAAATGATCTAGAAATGTATTTTTGTCCTGTGCAACAACCTTGTGGCCTTTTGTGGAGGATTT
The DNA here is from genome assembly GCF_027887165.1 of Monodelphis domestica. Lineage (NCBI taxonomy): Eukaryota > Metazoa > Chordata > Mammalia > Didelphimorphia > Didelphidae > Monodelphis > Monodelphis domestica. The sequence continues at coordinate 341,755,599 of NC_077227.1, read as the reverse complement.
CCTCAAGGAAAAGATGTTACTATCCCCAGGAGTACAGGGACCTGGGAGTGGAGAAAGGAGGGGACCATGAGATCTCAGTGAGGAGGGGGTTCCTATGAAAGACATAAGAACACTAAGAAGTTGGCTGAAGAGAAGGCAGTTGTGCTTTGGAGTTCAAAGATTTCCTGCCCGGAAAATGACCTCCTCAACCCTTTGTTGTCAGCATCAGCTAATTCTAATGGTGTCAGGAACTTTGCCTTTTCCTTCAGCAATCACACCAACCAAGGAAACATCCCAATGAGGGAAGCCACACCACTGGCTGTCTCATGATACAGCCAGAGTCATTTCTATAACTCTACCCTTACCTCATTTCACACCTGGGAGAAATGAGATTCAAGAGTTTGAGGGGGATGGCTGGGTGGCTCAGTGGATGGAAAGCCAGGCCTAGAAACGGGAGGTTCTGGGTTCAAATCTGGCCTCAGATATTTCCTAGCTGTGTGATCCTGGGCAAGTCACTTCACCCAACCCACCCCCCACTGCCTAGTCCTTACCATTCTTCTTCCTTGGAACCAATACCTAGTATTGATTCTAAGACAGAAGGGAAGGGTTTAAAAAACAAAAACAAAAAAAATGTTTTTAAAGACTTTGAAAAAAAAAAGAAACCCAATAAATACATTATGGTACCATTGAATCAAAAATCTTTTTAGCAAGATTTTGTTTAGAGGCTCACATAATGCAATATGAGGACCTTCCTAGCCCCTGTAAAGCCACAGAGTAAAATGAATCAATGTATTAAACTGTGCCTTCACCAAAAAAAAAATATTTAAAAATTAAAAAAAAAAATAAGTTTGAGGGGCTTGTCCCAAAGTCACTCAGCAAGTTGCTAGGGGAGCTGCACCTTGAATCCAAGTTTCCCTTGGATCCGTGAAAGCTATATCCAGGACTTGATAGTCCTGGATGAATGCGCAGAATGCACAATAGAACCTCATCACTATCATCCATAAAGGACATATGCAGGTGGCTATACCTGTCCTAAAGGTCAATTTGCAGAACGGGGGGCTAATTTAACTAGAAATTTGAAGTTTCTTTACCTGGATTCTATAGTCTAGCCTTTGAAATGGGTTTTGTTGGGGTTTTTTTCTTTTCTCCCCCCATATTTTTTGTTCTTGGGTGAGAGCAATGATGTCACCCCAGAAAAATACCATTTCTTGGTTTTTCTATCCTTGTTCATCCAACCACTACAGTAATAACAGTAGCATTGGTAATAATAGGTAAAAAAACAATTTACATTTACTGTAAATAGAAGTAATCCTCATAACAATACTGTGAAGTGGGTATTCCATCGGAGACAGGTTCTGAATTCCTGTCCTGGCTTTGGAATCAAGCACTCGGGAAGCTAGGTCACACCCCCTCCCCGTTGTGAGCCAAGGCAGAAGCACAGGTGCTCTCCGGTGAGCCTATGGCCAAAGCGTCTCATTGAGCCACGTGCTTCGCCTCTCCTCCGCCTTCTCTGTCTACAGGTATTTCCTTTTATTTATTTTTTTAGCTCCCCTATAATCTCCAGGGCTGTGACTGAGCAGAGCCCGGAGGAAAAAAAGACAAACCACCGAACTCTCCAGGCTGAAGAGCCGTGAGCACGATCCCCCAGGTCCCGCTTTTGAGATACTCAAGGCTCAGCCCAATCAGGGGCCTGCTGACATGCTCCTCTGGACCCGTGACAGCTACAGGCAGCTGAGAGGCCTCCCAGTACAACAGAGAGCCGCCCTATGCCCTCCACAAGGAGTCTGATTTCCTGACTCATTGTTGTGTTGTGCTGGGAGGCCTCTCAGCTGCCTCTAGCTGTCATGGGTCCAAGAGACACTCGGATTCAAGTCTCCACTCTCCTGGCAGCTTGCTGAGTGACTTTGGGACGGACAAGTTCTTCTAATGGGATCTCATTTCTCTCTTGTATGAAATGAGATGGGGATTGGATTAGATCAAGGATATCAAACTCAAACAGAAAGGGATCCCTGCTGTCCACATACTGTCTTAGAAAAATACAAATTGAGGGCAACTGGATGGTGCTGAAAGGATGGTGGAGGTCCTGGGTTCAAATCTGGCCTCAGACACTTCCCAGCTGTGTGACCCTGGGCAAGTCACTTAACCCCCATTGCCTAATCCTTGTTGCCTTTCCACATTGGAATTAATACACACTATTCATTCTAAGGCAGAAGGTAAGGGTTTAAAAAGAACGTTTAAATATAAAATACAAGATTGGATCCCTAAAAAGAGCAAATCAACTCTTTTTAAGCTTTCCAGTTTCCCAACTTACCTATGCACATTTCATCATCTGTCTCTGCATCTCCTATGCATTGGAATTTAAATTCATTTAAGGAATCAGCAAATTTCCGCTTGGCAGAAGACAAATCTATCAAGAAAGAGAAGAAAAAGAAATATATTTATGAAGGGATGTTTCTTAACATTCTCATTTATCACAATAGGGACCTTCCCAAAGGGGGTTTTAGCTGTGAGTTTTTTACAAATTAGACACCTCAAACTTAGCATGTCCAAAATGGAACTCATTATATTCCCTTCTAACACTTCCACGCCTCCAAAATTCTCTGCCTCAGTTGAAAGCACCACCATCCTCTCAGTCAACCAAGCAGGTTAGCAACCTTGAGGTTATTCTCAACTCTCACTCCATATATAATCTGTTGCCACATCCTCTCTTGCTTCCTCTTCTCCCCACTTAAAACAGTCATCACACTGGTACACTAGTTGGGGCCCCTCCCTGTCACTTCTCATGTGGACTTAATAAGAGTCTACTTGGTAACTCTGCTTCCAATCTCTTCCATTTCCTACAGAATAATAATCCCACCAAAATGATCTTTCTAATGTCTGGCCGTGTCTCTCGATCACTTAAGAATCTTCAGTGCAACTTTATAAAATACAAACCTTTCAGACCAGCATTTAAAAGACTTTCATAGTTTAGCTCTAATCTACTTTTCCAGATTTATTTCATACCTTTTCCCCTCTCTGTTTTAGCTATCTAGACATAATTGCCATTTTCTGGATTTGGCATCCCATCCCATCTCCCACTTTGGAACCTTTATTCAGGCTGTGCCTCATGCCCGAATGCACCCTCTCCTTATCTCCACCAGAATTCTCAGCAGATTTCAGGCTGTGGCTATCATGTAGCATGGTAAAGACCACCTAAATCACTGTGGAGGCTCAGATGCCATAGACTATACAAAGTCTTTCTTGAGCCTCTAGCTGTTCACTCCTGAAACCTTGTACTTAAATTGTTTATACACTGTAATCCAAGCTCCCTAAGACGTTTGTTTCCCTGGGTGCTACAGTTAAGGTTCCTTGCCTGCTGAATTTGAACATTCCCCTAACTATTCTGCTAAGGACTATTACAACTAATGATCTGGCATGGTGTTGACCTTTAAAGTCCAACAAAATATTTTACATGCATTAGCGTATTAGATCCTCAGCCCTATAATGTAAGTAACACAAGAATATCACCCCTGCTTTGTGGATGAACAAAAGCAGGTGACTTGTTCCTGGTCCTCTGTTACTCAGTGGCAACACCAAGATTCCAAAGCAAGTTTTCTAACTCTAATAATAATGGTGGTTCAGACACTTCCTCGCTGTGTGACCCCGGGCAAATCACTATAAACCCCATGATTAGTCTTTATCATTTTATCACCAAAATACAGTATTGATTCCAAGACAGACGATAAGGATATTAATAATAATAATAATAATAATAACAACAACAATGGATCTTTCCACCCAATCTGCAAAAAAAAAAGGCAGAAAAAGCTCAGTTCATAAATGTGGTCAATTTGCTATTAAGCCTAGTGGCAGGTGACCTCACACCTTCTCTTCCTCCTGAAGTGTAAAACAGAAGCAACAGACCCCTAAGTGACCTCATTAAAAACAACAAAACAACATGGGACTCTTTCTTCCCTCCACGAGTGACTTCTCTAGGGAACTGGCAGATGTCAATTTAAACCATTTCCTCTGACCTGGAACTCCAGAGTTCCCCTTTGCCGAGAGGCGAACCAAGCGCCTGCAACCCACGAGGACCGTACGAGAGCATGCATGTACACATATGGTGTTTATAAAGTACTCGAGCTCCTTGTGGAAGATTAAAAAATAAGCTTCTATTTAATGCAGTAATAAAAACAAATGATCTTTCACAATGCCTTCACTTCTACTGGGAATCGGAAACCTCCCGAGCTAACGTGGAGCGACCTAAACTGACAGCTTGCTCAATACAGACTTTCCAAGCTCAATGCCATATGTGCCCCGTGCCGCCTTCCCGCAGAGGCCTCTAATGACTCCAATTGCCTGCTTGGCTTTTCTCTGGGGAGGAGGGGAAATGGCATTAGATTTAAATGCCTGAGATGGGGAAATGAGGCATGCCTGTCAGCAAAGTGTGCTTTTGGGGCTGCGAGCCCAGAGCATCACCCCCACCCCCCGAAAGGTGCCACAACCCTCGGGAGGCAATCCTCGGGGACTTCTTACTGCGCACCAATCCATTACTAGAAGAATGAGGCAGGGAGGCAGGGATGAATTCCTCTGTCCTGAGATGTCCGTAGTTATTCCCATGTTCTCTCCCACAAGATATTAGCATGTAGTTAATTAACTACTTATGGGTTATAACCCCCTAGAACATTATAAGCTCCCTAAACTTAGGGATTGTTTTGTTTTTGTCTGTAGGGACCTAGGATACTTTTTTGATTCTTTGAACAAAAAAGACACTTAATAAATGCCTGGTATTCAAATATTTGGCTAGGGTCTTCTTTACACTATGGATAGCCAACTGGCTCTGTGGACGGAGCACCAAGCCTGAAGTCAGAGCTGGGTTCAAATTCAGCCTTATAAACTATGTGGCTCTGGGCAAGTCACTTAACTTCTGGCTGTCTTGGTTTACTCATCTGTAAAATGAAGATAATAATAACATCTACTTTCTAAGGTTGTTGTGAAGAACAGATGAGATCATTATAAGTTGCCTGGTCCATGGTAGGTATTTAATAAATGCTTATCTCCTTTAGGATGCCCTTGATACATATTTAGATCATTCTCTCTTTTATGTGCACACATGTATTGGGAGGTGGGGAAGTTGGTAAGCTTATAGATTGGAATATATTAGTGATTGCTCAGAGGGTGGCTCAGTGAATTGGGAGTGTGTGAATATCTAGGGGATGGGACCTCCAATCCAGCCAATCTCTGAAAAGACTCAACATAGGAATCAGAGTCACATGTCTGAGCTGTCTGCAGAAGGGAAGAAAGTCCTTGTTGGCCAATGGAAGGATCCAGAGGAGGAGATTAGAAAGGCCAGTTCAGAAAGCTCCTGCTCTCTCTCCAGCCATCCTGGGAGCTCTTATCTTATAGAGAGGGAGAGAGGGAAGGAAGGAGGGAAAGAAAGAAGGAGGAAAGAGGGAGGGAGAGAGGGAGGGAGGGAGGGAGGGAGGCAGGGAGGGAGGGAGGAAGGGAGGAAGGAAGGAAGGAAGGAAGGAAGGAAGGAAGGAAGGAAGGAAGGAAGGAAGGAAGGAAGGAAGGAAGGAAGGAAGGAAGACACATGAAGACAAGAAATGGAATATGTTTTTGAAGGAAAAGCAAGGAGGCCAGTTGTCACTAGAGTAAGTAGAAGACAGACCATAAGGCATACGAAGACTGGAAAGCCAAGGAAAGTTGTGAGGGAATCTGAAGATAGAACAGAATTATATATTTGATGATGGTGGTGATAGGGAGTCAATAAAATTTACTGAGTAAAAGGAGGGAGTAACATAGTTAAGAACTGCACTTCAGAAAAATCAATATGAGAGCTGAGTAGAGGATAGACTGAAGTAGAAAGACACTTGGGTCAGGAAAAACAACCAGCAGTATTTCAAAGGAAAAATGATGAGGATATCAGAGGAACATCTTCAGGATGACTCCAAAAGTAGTCACAACAAAGATGATACTGAATCTTACCCTCTCTCCACAAGACTTCCAATTTCATTGGCTAAAATTTTTCTGTATTGAATATTTTTTGTTGCAAGTAGTTTAGAGAGTATTTTGCATTGGCATCTATTTAAAATGTTGTTCCTAAATTTTTAGGAATCAGTCATGTGATGATAATGATGAAGGCAATGTCTGCTACTGAAATATCCTTACAGGAAAGCCAAACTTCATCTTGGGTCAAGGTGGTTCACCAAAACCCCAAAGAAAAAGATGGGCAAATGAACCCTGGAAAAGCAACCAACATTTTTTTATTAAATCAGATCGTTATTGTCCTCATCAAAACACAAAAACTTAACTCAAGACAGAAGTTTGAGAACTTAATGGAGTCTCTCAAAACTCACTAAGCTAGGCTGAGATAATCACTCAGAAAATACAGCCAGCTCTTAGGACAAGTCACACCTGGAAAAGATGCATAAGGAAGTTGGAATTGTTGAAGAAAGATCTTGGGATCACAGCAGAGGCCATCTACAGCATGTAACCCAATGGTTTCATTTTATAGATGAGAACACTTGAGCTCAGGAGGACCTGACAGAAGACAGGATTCCAGCCAGAAACTCTGATTCTACACCTAAAACCATTTTCTACAGCCCCATAACTGATTGCAGAAAAGAGAATAAAAATGTAAGGCAGGAGGAAGGTGGAGAATCCTAATACCACCACCCCACCACCCAAAAAGAAAAACCACTTGAGTTGACCCATATGGTATTACATGCACTAGTTCTCACTTTATGGAAAATGTTTCCTGGAGTTTTTGTTTCACAATGGAAAGTCTGTAAGAAGGAAAGTAAAAGAAGATTCATTTCTCCACCTCTCCAGCTACTTCTTCTCTGCTTCCCCATCACAAGGGAAAAGAAAAACACAAACAAAAGCTCTCTAGTTGGACAATGGACCTCACCAAGCGATAAAGTGAAATGGAACCCAGGCCTGGGCAAGGGGCCAGAATCCTCCTGAAGAGCTAGGAGGCCAGGAGCACCTGCCAATGGGTACCCAGTATGAGAGAGGTAACAATGACGACTTTGTGAAGCCTTTTTACAGGGGACCCATTTAGTAGCATGCACAGTTTTCAACAGGGCCTGTCTGAAACAGATAGCCCTGTGTTTCAAAAAAGTTACCTCAATTTCTCTGTTCAGTAACACAGAGCACACACCTCTTTGTCACTACATAGCCAATGGGCTCTGGGTGGTTGACAGGGACATCAACTGCCCTGGATGGGCCAAGGTTAAAAGAAGCTTTCCTGGGTGTTGGGGGGATGGAGGAAAGGGTTCAATATTAAGATTCAAGCTATCTAAAACAACCATATAAAAGAAAAGCAAAGAATGGGGCAGTTGGGTAGCTCAGTGGATAAAGAGTCAGGCTTTGAATAGAGAGGACCTGGGTTCCAATCTGTTCTCAAGACACTTTCTAGTTGTCTTTTAATCATTTAAATGTCTAGTCCTTACCACTCTTCTGCCTTGGAATGGATTCCATGTTGGGGTGGGGAGAAAGGGAAAAGAAGCAATGGGGAAGGAGAAAGGGTTGGAGAAAGGAGAAAAGAAAGGCAATCTTGAAGCTTGGCTTCTGAAAAAGGACCCACCAAGCTGATCCACACTTCACAGAGAATTTTAAAAGCAGGATAAAGCATCCTACGAGAATGAACTTGTAAGAGCTTCTTTAAAATGAAACTGAATGCTGTGTAATTATAATATCTAACCTGACCCTAAAGAAAGGATGAGAAAATACACCTCCCTCTTTTCTTTGAAGACGTAGGAAGCTACAGATACGGGTCACTGCATAGAGTATCAGACACATCAGAAGTGTTCTTTCATTTTCCTTCCTAGCTATTCTCTCTTCCCTTCCCTCCTCCCTGGAATGGCTCACTGAGTAGCAGAGGGATGCATTTAGAAATGAAGATAATATAAAAACAAACCATATCAATAAAAAAAAAGGATTTTAAAAGCTTTATTAACCTCTCAAAAATAATAGCTAACAATTATTATCTCATTTTATCCACACAACACCCCTGGGAGGTAAGTGCTATTATTTACTTCTGTTTTACAGATGGGGAAACTGAGACAAATAGAGATTAAATGACCGGGTCAAAGTAGTTAGTGTGGGCTAGATTTTACTTCAGGTCTTCTCAACTTTCAACCTGGCACTCTATTCCCCTGTGCCTCCTAGAAATTAATTTTTTGCCATTAATTCTCTTATCAGTCAGGCCTGTTTGTGTTCACAGGAAATATCCCAAGCCATGTTTTCCCATTATGCAGATGAACTAGTAACTGGTTCCCAAGTCCCCACTCAACAGAGATGATCAGCCAGAGGGAGAGAAAAAGAGTGTAAAATTTCTGCTTTCTGGGTTTGACTTTGGTATCCAAACGGCAGTTTCCCCGCCCCCCCCAAAAAAACAACAACCCCAAAACCTCCAGTCACTCACCCACCACTTTGAAAGTCCAGAACAGAGTCACAACTCCCCTAAAATGCAAACTAGGGGGGTTAGAGGGAGATTTGGGGTATGGGGAGAATGACTGGGCAGGGCTGGGAAGAGGAGAGGTGGGAACACGGGAGAGTGAAGGTCAGGGTTGGAAAAGGAAATGGGAAATCTGATTCACTACCTAATTGTCATACGTAGTTTATTTTGCTTGAGCTTTTGTGGTGTTTTTGGACTGGATCTATCATTTCATTGGTACATCACACTACCTAAAAGGAAACTCCCTCTATCAAGTGTCTCTGACAAAGACCTCCTTTCTCAAATATATAAAAAAATTGAATCAAATTTATAATACAGGGAATCCTTCAATTGACAAATTGTGAAAGGATATGAGCAAACAATTCTCAGATGAAGAAATTAAAACTATCTTTATTCATATGAAAAAATGGTACAAATCACTATTAAAGAAATGCAAATTTAAAAAACTCTGAAGTGCCACCTCACACCTAACTGATTAATATGACAGAAAAGGAAAATGATACATCTTGGAGGAGATTGTGGACAAATTAAGTCACTAATATACTGTTGGTGGAACCATAAACTAACATAACCATTCTGGAGAGCAATTTGGAACCTTACCCAAAGGGTCATAAAACTGTGCTTATTCTTTGACCCAGCAATACCACTACTAGGTCTGTATCCCAGAGATGGAAGATAGCAGAAGGGCACCAATGTGTAAAAAAATATTTATAGTAGCTCTCTTTGTGGTGGCAAAAACCTGTAAACTAAAGGGATGTCCATCAATTGAAGAATGGCTAAACAAATTACAGTACATAATTATAATGGAATACTATATCATCTTGCCTGTCAACCTGGGGAAAAGGAGCAAGAGGAAAGGAGAGAACACAGATCACAAAATATCAGAAAGACAATTATTGAAAATTGTTCTGGGGCAGCTGGGTGGCTCAGTGGAAAGAGCACCAGGCCTAGAGACAGGAGGTCCTAGGTTTAAATCTGGCCTCAGACACTTTCTAGCTGTATGACTCTGGAAAAAAAAAATCACATACCCACCCACCACCACCCCCCCATTGCCTTGCCCTTACCACTTGCAACCAATACACAGTATTAATTCTAAGATGAAAGGTATTTGTACAGCAAAGGAAACTACTGAATGCTGGAGGGGATGTGGCAAAATTGGGACATTAATGCATTGCTGGAGTTGTGAACTGATCAAACCATTCTGTATGGCAATTAGGGCTTTAAATGACTGTCTGCCCTTTGATCCAACCATAGCACTGCTGGGTTTGTACCCCAAAGAGATAATAAGGAAAAAGACTTGCACAAGAATATTCATAGCTACGCTCTTTGTGGTGGCAAAAAATTGGAAAATGAGGGGATGCCCTTCAATTGGGGAATGGCTGAACAAATTGTGGTATATGGTGGTGATGGAATACTATTGTGCTCAAAGGAATAATAAAGTGGAGGAATTCCATGGAGACTGGAACAACCTCCAGGAATTGATGCAGAGTGAAAGGAGCAGAACCAGGAGAACATTGTACACAGAAACTGATACACTGTGGTACAACCTAATGTAATGGACTTCTCCATTAGTGGCAATGCAGTGATCCTGAACAACTAGGAGGAATCTACGAGAAAAACCACTATCCACATCCACAGGAAACACTGTGGGAGTAAAAATGCCAAAAAAAACAACTGCTTGAATACATGGGTTGAAGGCATATTGTTGGGGATGTAGACTCTAAATGAACATCCTAGTGTAAACAACAACATGGAAATAGGTTCTGATCAAGGACACATGTAATACCCAATGAAATTGCGTGTTAGATGTGGGAAGAGTGAGTGGAGGGGAGGGAGGGAAATAATGTGACTATTGTAACCAAGGAATAATGTTCTAAATTGACTAAATAAATTTATTCAAATGGAAAAAAATAAAGATAATAAGTAAAGAAAAAAGGGAAAAAATTTAAAAAATAAAATTATTCAAAGGTATTTTATTTTCCTAATTATATGGCAATGCAACGATCCAGAAGAACTCTGAGGGATTTACAAGAAAGAACACTATCCACATCCAGAGGAAGAACTGTGGGAGTAGAAACACAAAAGAAAAACAACTGTTTGATTACATGGGTCAATGGGGATATGATTAGGGATATAGGCTCTAAACGATCACCCTAGTGATAATATGTATATAATGATAGTAATAATATGGAAATAGGTCTCGATCAATGACACATGTAAAATCCAGTGGAATTGTGTGTTAGCTATGAGAGTACAGTGGGGGGAGGGGAGAGAAAGAGCATGAATCATGTAACCATGGAAGAATATTCTAAATCAATTAATTAAATAAATTTTTCAAATTAAAAAGAAAAAAATGAAAGGTAAGGGTTTTGAGAAGAGGGAAAGAGAAGGGAGGGGGAAATTATACCAACAGGTAACCTGGAAAAAATAAAAATAAAAATCTTTTTTTAAAAAAAGGTGAAGTGACTTTCCCAGGATCACAAAGTCAATTATTTGTCAGAGGTTAGGTCTCCCTAAGTCCAAAGCCAGCCCTTTCTATGTCATATTAGTCCATGTATGATGTATAACAGGGTATATAATTAACATATACACATAACCTATGAGTCATAATTGGGGCTATGTTTCTAGGGTATTTTTTTTCTTTTTTTAAATCCTTACCTTCTATCTTAATATTAAGTCTAAGACAGAAGACTGGCAAAGGCTAGGCAATTGGGGTTAAGTGACTTGCCCAAGATCACACAACTAGTAAGAATCAAAGGTCAAATTTGAACCCAGATCCTCCCAGGTCTGGTGCCCTATCCACTGTGCCACCTACATAACCCTTGTGTGTATATATATATATATTTTTTTAATTATTTAATCTAATTTTTGTAGTTACATACCAAAACAATTTTTGACAATTCTTTTCTGACATTTTAAATTTCTAATCTTCTCCTTCCCTACTCTCTTAGGTAGTAAATAGTCTAATATAGATTATTCCTATAAATTCATGTAATACATATTTCTATATTGTTCATATTGTGAAAGAAGACACATATCACACACAAAACCTTATGAAGGAAATAAAGTGGAAGATTGCATGCTCTGATCTGCACTCAGACTCTAACAGTTTCTTCTTTGGCTATTAATAGTGTTTTTATCATGAGACCCTTATGGTTATATTGGAAACTAGCTTGGCTAATAAGAGTTTAGTTCTTCACAGTTGATCATCGTATAACATTTCTGTTCCTAGATACATTGTTCTCTAGGTTCTGCTCATTTCACTTTGCACCACTTCATCTAAGTCTTTTCAGGTTTTTTAACTAATCCTGTTCAGTGTTTTTTAAGGTACAACAGTATTCCATTACAACCGCATGCCACAGTTTGTTCATCCATTCCCCCAAGTGATGGACAAACCCTCACTTTCCCATGCTTTGTCACTACAAAAAGAGACTCTAAAATTTTTCGTAAAAGTAGGTCCTTTTCCCTTACCTCTGATACTTTGGCAATACAGACCCAGTTGTGGTATTTCTGGGTCAAAGGATGCATAGTTTTATGACCCTTTGAGTGTGGTTCCATATTGCTCTCCAGAACTCAGTTCAGTTGTCTCAATTTTCCTGCTCCAGCTCCAGTGTTTTCCCTCCAAGATTTGTTGTTTTCCTTTTTGTTCATGTCAGCCAATCTGATAGGTGTGAGGAAGTAGCTCAGAGTTGTTTTAATTTGCATATCTCTAATTAATAGTGATTTGGAGCATTTATTTATATGACTAAAAATAGTTTTAATTTCTTCTTCTGAAAACTGCCTGTTCATATCCTTTGACCATTTATCAATTGAGGAATGCTTTGTATTCTTATCTTACTTTCAGAGATTTTGCCAATTAGATAGCCTTTTTAAGATCTACTCTGATTGAGGGGGTGGGGAGGGGAATGTCAGGAAATCTGATTGCCATAAGCCTATCCGAAGCCATCTTCTGTTCCAAGACTTCAACTGGCATGCCCACGCAATCAGCAACTTTGTTTGGGGAATACAGCATATTTTCCTTTTCACACCCATGGAGGATTAGTGATATCCTGAATATATTATGTGCCTCTGAACCCAGTCAGGACAGATCTGTTCCAATTATCATTCACTCTGATGTTCAGAGAAATCCAAGAGTCACATTCCACCGCAGAGAAAGGGAAAGGAGAGGCTGGTTAAAGTGCTGGGAGCAGGCCAAGTTCTCTGGCATCTCACTCCTATAACCAACTTCATACCCAAGCACACAGAAAGGGGAGCCAAGTGGAGTCAATAATATTTACTCTGTAGAAACATCTGTTGCTAGGAAGGCAGAAGCCGAGCCAGGGCCAAGATAAGATGTTAATTACCAGCATCTGGGATGTGCATCTGTTTCCCCAAAATCAATAGCCTCTACCTTTTTGGACAGAGAGACCAGAGAGAGTCAATGAGGGATTCTGGAAGGACCTAGAAGTCTAGGCCTCTGGGTTTTATTTTTAGGTAGTTCTTTTTCTTCGCAATTTAATTTCTCCCATAGAAAACTGGGAATAACAGAGCTAATTGAAATCAAGCCATGTATTTTTGCTGGAATAGAAAGTTTAATGTAGTAAAAACCAACAAATATTAGTGATATATTTAGACCCTAGCTGAATTTTACCTAACTTTTTACCAAGAAAACCTAAATCAAAATTATCTTCATCTTCTTCATTTTTGAGAGAATTTAAAACCTCCAACATGAAGGGGAGAGAAAACTCCCAGGACTATTTCTAGCATTTCCCCAACAATCTAAAGTATTTTTATTTCATTCTCATTCACAAATCCATGAAATCCCCTACTCAATAAGTCACATCTTCTTTTCTGCACCAGATTAGAGGGGTACCTAAGGACTTCCAATGATTTGCTAAAAATCACAAAGATATGATTTGAATGCAGGTCCCCTGACTCCTTTCCATTGTATCATGTTTGCCTCATCCTCCCAGTCACAAGTTTGTCACCATAGAGGTACAGTTCTTAACATTTTCGTATTATGGGCCTTTGGAATAGTCTGGTGAAATCTGTACACACTCTTCTCAGAAGGCTTTGAAATGCATAAAATAAAATACATAAAGACTACAAAAGAAGTCCATTATATTGATGAACAATAGCCAGGTTGTTGTTTTTTTTCATTCTCTCAGGTTAGGAATCCATGCCTTGGAGTCATCTTTGATACTCCTCTGTCCACATTCTCTATTATTAGAACCATCATGCTTCTACCTCCACTCCACTGGTAACTGGGACTCCCCCAGCTTGGACAGATCAGCTTTTGCTGTAGTTTGCTGCAGTCTCCCCAGCACAGCAGGTACCATCACCCTTTCCAGCTCTCCTTTAGGAGATCTTTCCCCTCCTGGAATGTCAGTTCCCTGAGGTCAGAGACCCCCCTGTTTTGGGGTATTTGTTATCTCCCATATAGTAAGTACATATATTAAGTTATCTATCTCATCTGCCCATGCCTCAATTTACTTACTGTCAATGCCTTTTGAGACCACCCACCACACAAAGCATCTCTCACATCTAATCCTACCTTTCCACTCACATCCATCCAAGGACAGGCATCATGACCTTTCACCAGAACCCACCAGGAGAACCTCTGGTCCTTTGTTGCTCCAATTTACCTTCCATGAAAGGTAACAAAATAGTCTTCCTTAAGGCACAAAAGTCGTGTCGTTTCCTAGCTCAAAAAACTTCAGGAACTCCCTATTGCATTGGCATGTAACATCTTCTACATTTCAGCTCTAATGGATGTTTCCAGACTTGTTTCACATTTCTCTCCTTTCATATAACTGTTTCAGCCAAACTGATACACGAGTTATACTCTGAAATCAATAGTCTATCTCCCATTTTTCTTTCAGCCATAATGCTAAAAGCTCCCTGATGATCTGGTTCCCAGGAGCCCACCTGTGCTTACAAAGACAGTTCTGAAATATATTCTTTCCTGACCTCCCTTAAAATCATTTGCTTCCTTCAAGGCTGAGCTCAGATGGACTCTCATTCCTTGAAGTCTTCACTAATTTCTCTTTCTTTCACTCCCCCCTCTTTAAATCACTTTGAATCACATTTTCCTACAGAGATACTGTATCTCTCCCAATCCCCTTTCTTGAAAAGACATTTAATTGTATCCCTCGTGCCTATAACAGTGCCTTAAAATGAGGAGGTCCTGGAAAATATTTTTAAATAGAGAGCAATCCAAATGGGTATGTCCATGTTGCAAGACCCAAGTACCAGCTCTTACAATGTAGGTCAGCCTACACAGAAGAATGTAGAAGAGGATGGGGCCTCTCCCTTCTCTAATTATAATCACTGCTTCCACCCCACAATCTAATGCTCTGGCTTCATCCCAATCTGCATTGTTCTCTAATTGTTTAGTATATGTGAAATTCCTCTCCCAAATAGCTGCTTAAAGGTTAGTCTGAGTAATCTATAGAAGGTCCCTCCCAAACCTGACATTTTCATGTTTTACAACCATGTCTGAAATCAAACAGAAAAAAGACATAATAATAGACATAGAGATGGGGGGGACCTGCAAAGTGACTCAGTGGATTGAGAGCCAGGCCTAGAGATGGAAGAGCTTGGGTTCAAATCTGGCCTCTGACACTTTCTAGCTGTGTGACCCTGGGAAAGTCACTTAAGCCCCACTGCCTAGCCCTTACCACTCTTCTGCCTTAGTTAGAACTTCTGCCTTAGAAACGCAGTATTGCTGCTAAGACAGATGGTAACGGTTTAATATATGTAAATAAATACCCAAACATCCAAATAAACCTATGCTCTCATCACAAGGATGCTCCCTCCATCAATGCTGATTGCAATCCATCTTGTTAAACTCTTCCATGATCCACCCACAAGTTCTCATCTCTGAGGGCTCACCTAGTGTACTGAGCAGCTTTCTTGATTTCTCTTGATTGTGTGTGTGTATGAAAAATGCAAGCTATTTGCTCCATGACTAGCCCATTTTCTCTTTTTATCATAATTTCCCCAACAACAGCTTTTAAATATTGCATTTAAATAATCTTTAAATGATTTAATTTACTTTTAATTTGATAATAATCTAAACTAAATTATTAAGTAATCATTTAAAATAATAATTATTCTTTTTTCCTCAAAGCTGCCTGTTGTTTATACAAAGTGTCTCAAAAGTCCTGTAGATATTGCAGCCCACTCATGCCCACCCCTGTGGAACATTTGCTTTAATTCTCAGGAGAAGTTAGTGTTCCACAGCTCCTAAATGATGATAAATAGGAAGCTATCTTTAAAATGTGGCTGGAAGGTAGGTAGGCAGATAGACAGATAATCTTTTGTATTTCCTATGCCCACAGCACAGAGCTATATAAATAACAGCTACTCACTGCATACTTGCTGAATTCTTGAACTGATTTAATGACCCCCTGAGCTATGACCACAAGTCCACTTACAGCCAGCATTTGGGAAATAAATACATCCTAATCACTGACCAAAAACCAGGGGCAAACACTTACCCCTTAGCTTAAAACAGCCCTGGGGGACAGCTGGGTGGCACTGTGGATTGAGAACCTGGCAAATTTGGCCTTAGACACTTCCTAGCTGGGTGACCCTGGGCAAGTCACTTAACCCCCACTGCCTAGCCCTGACTGCTCTTCTACCTTGGAACCAAAACACACTATTCATTCTAAGACGGAAGGTAAGAGTTTAAAATAAAGAATCTCTCTTCTTAGGGAGCTTTTGTTTAATCCACTGGGGATCTGCTCCCTAAGAGCCTGACTGTGCTTACAAACCCAGTCAATTCCTTAACTTCATCCCAAGATGGCAGGTGTTGATGCACCTCAGGAAGGACTGAGGGATTTCTTGTTGATTTGAACCCAGCCCTTCTATTTCCAAATTCAGAATTCTTTCCATTGCACCAGCTGTCCCCTACCCCTTGTTTGTAATTCAGCTTGATTTCTAGCTTAAAAACATCAGGAAAGGGTATGTATTTCTTGCTGACCATTTTAGCTAATCGGATGGCTGTGAGATAATATCTCAGAATTGCTTTGGTCTGAAGTAAAGATTATTTCATTCTTTGTACTTAAAGCCCCTGCACCTAGCACAGTGCCCGGCATAATGTAGGTGCTTCATAAATATTTGTTCAATTGATTAACTCAAGAAGAGGCTGTTGCTACCTTTAATTATCATAAGATCCTGGAGGGTAGAAGTCCCAGTAACAGAAACTCCAATCCCAGGATCAAACTCTCATATCTGTTGATATTTGTGGTCCGAAATCACCCCTCTTCACTCAAATAAAAATCCCCATTCCCAGCTACCACAGGCCTTCTCTCATCCCTATCTAGCTTCTCCCTAGTTCCTATCCTCAACTTCCTTTCTCTTCTACAATGGCTTTGTACTCCCACATACTCCCTTGGACCTCCACTCACATACTTTTCTTCTTTTATTCAGGGAAACCTGGCTTCCCTCTAGAAAATACTCCATCCCTGGAGACTCTGTCCAGTAATATCTATTTCTTCTCTCATATATACTGAAATTCCGGGTAGATTCCTTGCCACTCATTCTTCCCAACGCTCCCTGTGCCTCCCCAACTCAGCAACTTCTCCTTTGAAGCTCAATCCATCTGTGAGAATCAACCAGGCCAAATCCTTGCTACAGTCATCCTCTCTCCTCCAAGTCACTCTCCCTCATGGGGACAAGGGGAGGCAAGAGAGGGAGACACAGTGAGCTTGGCTACCAGGCTCACCAGCTTTCCTTTTCATCCCAAAATCTGCTTACATGCCTTCAAAGATATCTCCAAATACTCTGGCCTCCCAGCTCAACAACCATAACCTCTACCACAGCCACCCACAGAGACGGTTGGGCTTTGAAAGTTGTCATCATCCATAATTGTTCTACTTCAGCTGTCTCACTCTGAATTTTCTCTCCACTCATAATCTGTTGTGGTTCTATAACCACCTTCTTCTCATTCCTCCTCAATTTGTTCCTCATCCTCTCCATCCTTCCCTCTTCTCCGGAGTCACTGCCCTAGCTCCACTCCTTTTTAAAGAATCCAATGGGAAGAGTTTATTTTCTGAACTTGAATCCATTGCCCCCTTGTCCTGTGGAAACTCACTCCTAGCCATATCACAATGGAAGTGGGTCACTCCCACTATCTAACTTGTTCTACTAGATTTTAAGAACTGCTGAATGCAATTGGAAAAATAATTGTTCATGGATAGGCCAAGCCAATCTAATAAAATGACAATTCTACCAGAAAAATACTGAACGCAATAACAGTAATACCATACAATGATCAACTATGAATGACTCGGCAATACAGCAATCCAAGACATATGAAAAATGCTATCCACCCCCAGAGAAAGAACTGATAGAATCTGAATGCTGACCAAAGTATACTTTTTTCACTTTTCTCTATTTTTCTTAGGATTTTTTTGGTCTCTATTTTCTTTCACAACATGACTAATATGGAAATATGCTTTGCATGATTGCACATGCATAATCCAAATCAAAATGCGTGCCTTCTCAGTAAGGAAGGTGAGGAAGGAGGGAGAGAGAGAGTTTAGAATGCAAATTTGTTAAATAGAATCTTTTGTCGTTACATATAATTGAGGGAAAAAATAAAATACTTGAGAAAGAAAAAGGTAACATTCAAGCTGAGCCTTGAAAGGGGGTGAATGAGATCCAGGAGGGCGAGGAGAGAAAGAAAGCAAGACAATCATTGTCACTGTCTCAAAAGAGATTTGCCTTGTCAAATTTATTTTTATTCATAAAATAAAATCATTCTGAATAAGTTCTTTCATTACCCGCAGCAACTGCTGACCAAATGCCAACAACAATCAGATAGGCTCATGAATCCTGAGAGGGACAAGCACCTCAGACCACCAGGCTTGCTCCCAGCCCACCTCTCACAACCATCCTATAGGACAGCAGCTCTTGCAGAGAAGGGCCTGGCCATTCCCACCTACTGTGAACCCATCTGCTACCCACTGGGCACATAAACCAGCTTAAATGAAGCACCAAAGCTCCCTGAGGGAAATATAGGAGGCAGCAAGTGCCCGGTGAGTCAAAAAAAAAAAAAGTTGTAGAATGCCAATTAGACCAAGATGACTGGTGCACAACAGTGTTTTCTTAATTTATGTCATATGATATTTTTTTCTGCTTCATTAACAATTATATTCTATAACTACAATAAATCTTTCCTCAAAATCTCTATACCTATATGCCTATTTATAAAATATATAATATATAAGTATATACAAAAACCCATATACCTATAACCCTCTCAGCAAAGTATTTCATTTCCTACTTTATTGAGCAAACTGAGTCTACCTGATGTGAGCTCTTTCTTCTCTCCTATTTAGCCATCTGAAAAATCCCCTCTATGCTAGAATTTCTTAACTTGGGGTCTATGAAAATATTTAACGTAATTTTGATACCTGTATTTGTAATATAATTGGCTTCCTTTATAATCCTATATATTTTATTTTATGCCTAACTTTTTCTGAGAAGCAGCCCATTTGCACCACCAGATTGGCAAGGGGCCTATGACATAAGAAAAAGTTATAAAGCCCCTGCTCGACCTTTTTTGCTCTGGTCTCCAAGAAGAGGTGGCCCTTCTCCTTGCCAAGGCTAACTCCTCTACTTCTATCCTTGAACCCATTCCCTCTCCTGTCTTGCTGAAACTTGTTCTAATCAAGTATCCCTATCCCATATCCACTCACCCCTACCCCCACCCCCACCCCCACTCTTCAGTCTCTTGATCTACTGGCATTTTTCCTGTTTCCTACAAGCTCACTCTATTGCACATCTTTTAAAAATTGTGATCTGATGAAAACATAACTTATCACTTGCTTATTTGGGTATATGTTTTGAGGTTTGAATTTTACAAGATTATTCACTTACAAAAATGAATAATATGAAAATATGTTGTATAGGAAAAAACATAAAAAAAATTTTTTATCGTGATCTTAACCCTGTCATTTGTTCATGTTACCCTTCTTCTCTTCTTCCTTTCATAGTCATAGTCCTAGAGTTATCTACACTCAGTGGCCTTTTCTCAGTCCATAATTTATGCATCCTCCCTGAAGCTTTTGATACTAGTAGTGCCCATTCCCTGCTCTTTGGATACTGCTTCCTCCCTTCTGTTTCTCTGACACCACTTTCTCCCAGTTCTCTTCGGCTAATCTAAGCACTCCTCAATCTTCTTTGCTAAATCATCTCCCATCTCCCATCTCCTGTACCCTAATAATGAGGTGTTCTCTTAAAGTTTATGTCTTAGGCCCTCTTCTCTCTTAATAATCTTATTCCCTGCTCTCCACCTCCAGAGAAAGAACTGTTGGAGTCAGATGGGTGCAGATCAAAGCATATCAGTGTATTTATGATTTTATTTGGGGGGTTTTATAGATGAGTGTACTCTAACAACAATGACCAGTATGGAAGTGTTTTTATGATAATAAAAATTTTTTTAATTTTCAGAAATCTCATTCTCCCCCATAGATTTAATTATCACTATATAAATGATTCTCAGAGAGTACTCATTTCTCTCCTTCATTTTAATTCCACATGACCAACTGACTAGTGGACATCCCCACTTGGCTATCCCATAGAAATCTCAAACATGGCAAGTCCAAACTGGAATTCCATTAAATTAGGACTTTCCTAATTCTAATTTCCCTATTTGTATAGAAGGTACTTCTGTTCCCTCCACTCACACCCTGCAGTAGCCTCGTAGACTTATTTTTTTTAAACTGAGCTTACATTATTCAGCAAAAGATTGGAAAATGAGGGGGTACCCTCCAATTAGAGAATGGCTGAACAAATTGTGGTATATGTTGGTGATGGAATACTCTTGTGCTCAAAGGAATAATAAAGTGGAGGAATTCCATGGGAACTGGAACAACCTCCAGGAATTGATGCAGAGTGAGAGGAGCAGAACCAGGAGAACATTGTACACAGAGACTGATACACTGTGGTACAATCTAATGTAATGAACTTCTCCATTAGTGGCAATGCAATGACCCTGAACAACTAGGAGGAATCTATGAGAAAAACCACTATCCACATCCACAGGAAACACTGTGGGAGTAAAAACATCAAAGAAAAACAACTGCTTGAATACATGGGTTGAAGGCATATTGTTGGGGATGTAGACTCTAAATGAACATCCTAGTGTAAACAACAACATGCAAATGGGTTCTGATCAAGGACACGTGTAATAGCCAATGAAATTGAATGTTGGATGCAGGAAGAGTGAGTGGAGGGGAAGGAGGGAAATAATGTGATTTTTGTAAACAAGGAATAATGTTCTAAATTGACCAAATAAATTTATTCAAATGGAAAAAAATAAAGAGAATAAGTAAAAGAAAAAAGAGAAAAAATTAAAAAAATAAAATTATTCAAAGGTATTTTATTTTCCTAATTATATGGAGTAACAATTTTCAACATACATTTTCCAGAATTAAAATATCTAAATTGTCTGTCTACCTCCCTCCCTCCCTTCTCTCCCTTCTCTGAGAGATGGTAAACAATTTGATCTGGATTATACATGTATTATCATGCAAAACATGCTTCCATGTTGTCACCCAGACTCATAACTACAGTCTTCCCAAATGGACCCAAACATTTTCGAAACCTTAATAATTCCCCCTCTACAACATCTCTACATCCATCCTCTTCTCTCCACTTACATCCTAGTTTAAGGTTTCACTACTTCCAGTCTTTCTCTTTTCTAACCCACATAGCAGCCAAATTATTATCCTAACAATTTTTGTCATGTTACTCACCTGCTCAAAATTCTCCATTGCCCTGTAGCCTATAAAAATTCCTCCTACAGGCATTTAAAGTCTCTTTTGCAAGCGGACTCCAGTTTCAGCAATCTTAATGTGGGGACTGTGAAATTGGATTTGGGTGTTTTTTTCCACTTATTTACTATTGTTAAATAAATATTTAATTTTTTAATTTAATATTTCAGGATAATTGGTTTACTTTTTAATCTAAGATATTTTACTTTATTCATTTATTTGCACATATTTTGAGAAAGAATCCATATACCTCATCAGATTGTCAAAGGTGTCCATGACAAAAACGGAGAAGAATCTCCCCTTCCTCAAACCTATCGTTTCCTACATTGCCATGCTACCTGACATCCTCCACTATCCACATATACTGTGTTCTAGACAAACTGGACTACTAGCTGTTCCGTGAACCTGGTACTGCATCCAAGCCTGTAACATCATCCCCTTACTCATCTGCCTCTCTAAATCCTCAGCTTCCTTCAAGGTTCTTTTGAACGGGCTCAGGGACCACCTCCTACACCAAGCTCTACTTGATCTACCCCAGCATCTCCTCTCCACTCTCTCCCCTCTAGGGCATTAGTGTTCTCTCTCTCCAGAGCAGCTAGGTAGTGCAGTGGATATCACACAGGGCCCAGGGTCAAGAAGCCATAGAAATTCATCTTCATGAGTTCAAATCTGGCCTCAGATACTTCCTAGCTATAGGACCCTGTGTGCCTCAGGCTCCTCATGTATAAAATGAGATGGAGAAGGAAATGGCACACCACTCCAATATCTTTGCCAAGAAAACCTCAAATGGGATCACAAAGAGTTGGACAGGACTAAACAACAACTCTTTAAAAAATCTTGTATTTAACTTGCCAAATTACATGTTATCTCTGTCCCCTCCCCAAATCCACACTGACCAATACAACACAAATGTTCTCTGTACTCTTTACTTGCTGTCAATACACTCTTCAATCTAGCAAGAACTTCATAAATGAGTTTTTAACCAATTAAACTGCTTCTTATTACCCTGGACAAGCCACCTCACTTCTCTCTAATCTCAGTTTTCTTCTCTGTAATATGAAAGTCAGATTAGGATCTCCAGTTCTAAACTGCTTTGAAACTCTTCAGCCACCTTAAAAACTGGTTGTCTTCATATCTGCTAAGATTAACAGGCAGTTAGGTGGCATAGAGTAGATAGAGTGCAAGGCCCCAAGTCAGGAAGACCCAAATTCACATATGAGCTCTGACATAGCTATTTAACCCTGGGCAATTCATTTATTCTTTGCATCAGTTTACTCAACTATAAAATGGGATAATAATAATAATAGCACCTCCTTCCCAGGGCTGTTGTGAAGATGAAAAAAGATAATATTTATAAAAAAGCTGATACCCAGTGCTTGGCAAACAGTAGGCACTTAATAAATGTGTTTCCTTCCTTCTTTTCTCTAAAGTCGGTTTCCAACATCTCTTTCACCCCTAAACTCTGTGAGTCTGTTCTTTGTGAAAACTCTATCTTGCAAGGAATAGAAAAATGGCACTAACTTCTCAGGGCCCACAGAGCCATTCATACAGAAAGCAAACAAAGCCACAACATCCGGAAAGTGTTACAGCACAAACTACGTGAACTTCATGAATCTGGAGCTGCAGTACAAGCTGGACCATTAGACTTTTCTCTGCATGACCTGAACCCAGGAGATAAAGTTTATATCAAGAATTTCAAGCGAACTGGAGCAACTGAACCTTCATGGGAAGGACCATTCCAAATATTATTAACTACTCCAACATCTATAAAGATTGGAGAAAGAGACTCTTGGATTCACTGCTCACATGTGAAGAAAGC
This sequence comes from Monodelphis domestica, assembly GCF_027887165.1. Taxonomy (NCBI): domain Eukaryota; kingdom Metazoa; phylum Chordata; class Mammalia; order Didelphimorphia; family Didelphidae; genus Monodelphis; species Monodelphis domestica. Next base: position 341,732,591 of record NC_077227.1, on the reverse strand, counting down.
ATCTTCTGCTGAGACTGATTGACTCTATCCTATCATATGAATTGTGACTCTATCTTATCATATGAATTGGAGATAATAATCCATAGACAAATGGATGCTGTTTTTTTTTTCAAGAATATATTGAATTACTGATTTTTTTCTTATTTTTTCTTATTTCTTTTCTTTTATTTTTTGATCAGAATATTTGTTTTTTTTCTCATTTTTTGTACTGAAGGTACACATAATTAATATTAATATTATTTTTCCCTGCAGTAATACAAGTTAATATATATACTCTTGCTATAATATCAATATATGCCTAAAAGCTTTAAACTATGGGAACCTGCCATTTATTGATAAAATATTATAGGACTGTGATTAATGTTTGTGTCTGATTCCAGGAAAAGGGATAAAAACAAGGAGCACAGACTAAACCTGAATAGTGCCAATAGAGCACACAAGAAATATTAAAGTGAGACTCGAGGTTGCGACGCTTAACTTATGTTTAAGTTGTAGGACTTCCTTGTATCTACACTCTTTTCGAAGTACTCAAACAAATACAAAGCTTGACTATCATGCTGGCTCCCTATATCCCTGAGGAAAAAATCAGACAAGGGAATGACATTTCCCCATCAAAATAGAATTCTAATTCTTTTCTTCTTATATTATGGCAACTTCCTGTAGTCTTGGCTACAAATGGCTAAGTGAAATATTACTGCATTCTGTCCTACATACTTGTGGGATAGAAATTACTTTAAACTGGACCTATACAAGGCCTATTTTGAATTTTTCTTATGTTTTTTATTATTTTTCTATTCTTTTGATAATTGACACATACACCCCCATAACTGAACATTGCATTCTGAGCTAAACTTGATATTTTTTTAAATACTTACTTCAGGGGGGATTGTATTTTAATTTAAAATCTAAGAATTTTTTTTTATTTTTGAATTTTTTTTTGTTTGAGATTGTATTTTTATAAAAATCCAAGAATTTTGTTTAAGATTTTACTGTTAAAAAAAAATTCAAAGATTTTGATTCTGTTTGAGAAAAGATCTTCAAGAAAGAAGCTTGAAACTTTTATATCCAGAGAAGGAACTGTTGCAGAAAGATGCCGAAGCCCTACACTTCATCAAGAAGATCAAGAATGAACTTTGGATGTGATTGATTGGACTGAACTTTTGATTGAACATTTATTGTAACTGTACGCATTTATGCCAAAAGGGACTGCCCCTAATTTGGCTTTCTGTCAATGCGCCTAGCAAACATTGGTTTTGCTTTCTTTTCTTTTCTATTTCCTCTCTCACTATTCTAATTTCTCTTAGTAAATTGAATATTGTGTATATCTTTAGTTAGAAGTGAATTTAGAACTACAAAATGATTATGTTAAATGATCAATGGGGAGACTAGTCTCCCAATGATCATCAGGGGGGATTGTAAACCTTAAAATTTCTTAGATTTATAAATGTTGGAAATTTCACCATTGGGAAATTTCATACTTGGAAAATTTCTTACTGATAGTGTATTGGAATGTGAACCCCATTGGCATGGGAGGTTCCTTCTCCTCCCTTCTTAAGATTAGTTTAGGACAGAAACCTTTTGCTGAACAATGGAAAGGGCTTTGACCTATGCTTAAGCACAGAACAGGAATTTCTTTGAGTCATGATTGATTTTAGAATTGATATAATAGAGATACTTGGAATGACAGAATCAGGTCTTGGAAAATACAATTTCCACCCCACTCAGTCCTAACAGGATTTAGGAAGGGCTACAGCATAGATCAAAATTTAATTATTTGAGAATATGACCTTCAACAGACATGTGCAAAGCCCAGACCTCTGGGCGGTCCTGGGTTAAGCTAGAGCCACCATTGGCACAGGGAAAATGATGGACAGTGATTGATAGATGTGAGAACGGAGGGGAGGAAACTTGGACGGTTTCCTTAAAGAGAGAGGGGTCTGAGGACTCGGGGGGGGGGGGGGGTTGGAGAGTTTTGGCTCTGGGTGTGTGGAGAGGTGCTCTGAGAAGCTTGCTCAGAAGGAAGCTGAAGGTGGGGGCCTCTGAGACTGTTTCTCCATTTTGGTCACGTAAGCAATAGGGACTGATCTCTTTTCTTTGCCCCAGCTATCTAAGGGCTTGGGCCTTTTGGCCCAGCCTAAACAGAAGGGGTATTTAAGCCCTATTCCCTTCTCTCCCCTTTCTCTCTATATCTCTAATTCCTTTCTTCCTCCTGTCTGTAATTAAACTCTATAAAAGGTTGACAGCTGACTTGAGTTTTCATTTAGGAATTACATAGCTGAATTCCTTGGCGACCTTAAATTAATATATATCAGTCTTTTAAAAGTGATTTCCTTGTCACAAAAGGGAATCACAGAGTTGGAGACTAAAATAAAATTGTTGACAAAAAAGAGGCAGTTCCAAAGAACAAGGTGAAGAAAATTCGGAGGGGCCCTATATATGGCACCACAGATAAGAAAACAACCAGTCTTTAAGCTGGCTGAAGAATTCCAAAGCAATTTTAAAATGATCCCTGATAAATGCATAATGGTCCTATTTTTAAAGACAAAATTAATCCTGAAAAGTTTGGTTTTCCTTTGTCTCACTGCATGACAGCCCAACTTAGAACCTATGATTTAAACCTGTGGTTTAGGGGCTCTCAGAAATATTGGGTACAGGTTATTTTTCTTTCTTTATCAGCAAACACTGAAGTACTTGTTTATTTGAGGGGCAACACAGTATAGTGGCTAAGACACTAGACTTAAAATTTTAAAGATCTGGGTTCAAATCCCATCTCAAATATCAGGGTGATTAAAGGCAAATGGCTCAGTTTTCTTATCTATAAAATTAGAAAGAGCCTCTGTATGAGTGAAAATCTGTTACCCTAAAAAAGAACTACATTTCCCGGGTTCCTGTCCTTATGTACTTCCTCTCGACAGGGGATGTTAGGTGGGGACATGGAGGGTCCTGCCCTCTTTTTGGCCCTATTGGCGAGCATGGCAGTGGTGAGTGGGGATTTTGAAATGGCTAATCAGCCATGGGCATGTGGTCTTTATTTTGTGTCCCTTTTATTCCTTGATTTCTAATGATCATTAATAAATTCCTTAATATATAATAATTTTATTTTGAGATTCAATTTTAACTTTTACATTGATGGCAACCACTAGACAAAATAACCTCTCAATTTTTTAAGATAGCCTAGAAAAAAAAATTTTAGGCCACATTTCTCCTACCATGGTTTTTTGCCCACCCGCCTCCCTCCCCCCAACTTTGAGAGAACTCCGAACTCTCTTTGAAGCTGTTGCTCCTGCTCCTGCAGGTTTCTTTTTTTATTTCCCCACTTTTTGCCTGGTCAGTCACTGTCCCTCCTGGCCCAGCTATTTTGGTTCGAGGGACTTAGCCAGGGACTCTTGACGGAGAAGAAATAAGCCTCTTCTCTCAACCATCTGCTTGAGCCCAAGTTCCTCATTCGTCACTGCTGCGTTTGATTGCTGCTGCCTATCCTGCTTGTTCCTAGTCCTTCTCCTGCTCCTGCTATAGCTTCAGCCCCAGCCTCCTTCATTCCTGTTGGTAACTGCCTCTGTATCTTTGGGACTCACAAACTTGGAGCCACTCTCTGGGCAGCAGCTGGTAAAAACTGAGGTGTATTTTCCTTAGGCAATAATTAGCCTTCACGAGGCAGTGGACCTCAGGGGGGAAAGGGAAGGAAGGAAGTTGCTCTTCCAAAAAGGAAGAAAATTACAAGCATGGTACACTCTTTGAAAGAGCAGTGCATTGCTTATTTCAAACAACTTCTACCATTCATGAGTGCACTGATCCTTTCACTTATTTTACCTGAGATTCAGGGGAGAAATTCATCTCCCTACAACCTTTTGCTATTTGGGCCTGCCCAGTCTCTAAGATTCATTCAATTTGGGATTCCTTCACACTATACTCAGCAAGGAGTTCTCCCTCCTTATGGGAGATCCAATAACTCTGACAAATGCAATCTGAACAGATAGAGAAATAAATTTTAAAGACTGGAAGTGAAAAGTTTAAGCCTTTTCAGACTCCATTGTTTTATGAAAGTCTCTGTATTTTATTGTATTTTGCTGATTGTTTTGCTTTAAGATTTAATTTTTTTTGTTTTCAGTTCATATATTAATGTATTCAATACTATTCTGCTATACTGAATCATTTTAACCTACTGTGTTTTAACTATTAGATATATTCTGTTGCCTTTCCCCAATGACTACTGAACAAAATATTGTAAAAGTCCATAAACAGCTTTTTCTTCCATTTTGGCTTTGTAAATTGTCACATAGATGTAGGATAGATTTCATCAAAACTGGTTACAATTGTATAACAACCTTTGGAAAATTTAATGAGCTAAATATCTCCAATTGATTTTAAGGGATATTTAGACATGATTTTTAGATTATTTTTTCAATAACTCTGACTGATGATTTTGTCTACCTCTGAATTATTTGTAACAAGAGGCAAAGGGTTCATTTTAGTAGTTGAAGTGAAATGCAATTATAATCCCCACCTCCTGCATTTGTAAAAATGTGAATGGATGGGACATAACAGTATCATACCAAAGGAGCTGAGAAGTTGATCCCAGGGCACAGTACCCCTAGATGGCTCCGAAGAGGGAGCATCTCTCATTTGTAACTCTTCAGCTTACTGTACCCTTCCACCAGAATGATATAGATTCTTGGTGAATTTTTAGACCTAACATCAACAGTATAGAGGTTTGGCTTTTTCTAGACTCCTCTGTCACATTTTGTAATGATGGCAGTAATAGATTTTTTTAAAAATATCTCAGCCAAAGTTGAAACATTGCTACACCTGAAAAACTTGTGACAAGTATCCATTAGTTTTAAATGTCACACAGCAGCTCATGTGAATCCTAATGATAGTGGGTTTGTTTGCTATTGAAATTAAATGGGCTATTATAACTTTGGGGATTTTGATACTTCGTGAATGTGCATTACATGTACTATTGTTCTTTATAAAAACTGTTACTTTGTGAAAAATCATTTGCACTGACACAGTGGATCATGGCCAAGTTTGAAAAGAAAATGGATCTCATTTTTGGAGGAGAAACCTTTATATTCTACCTTTCTTAGCTGGCAGTGTGTCAATGATTGTAAGCTATATATTTTTTATTTTTTTTGCTTGCATGTGCAATATACTATTTCAGTTTTTTCTCTCCTTTTTGTATTTGAAGCATATGTCACCAGTATTGAGAAGATTTTCTTTAACTCTTTTGATTTTGCTGTAATATAAGTTTAAATATATATATGTATATATATATATTTTATATATATATATATATATATATATATATATATATATATATATATATATATATATATATATATATTTGCTATAATATTAATGCATACCCAAAGCTTTAGACTATGGAAACCTGCTATTTATTGATAAATATTATGGGACTGTGATTAATGATTGTGTTTGATTCCAGGAAAAGGGAACAAAAGAGGCATTGTACGGTGCCAAGGAGCACAAGGTCAAAAAGGACCAAATCAATCCAGGTAGGATTGATGGACTTTTAAGCCAATACAAAAGGACTGGTACGTAGTGTGAGAATCAAAGTCGAGGAGCCTGACATATGTTAAAATGCAGAATACCTTATATCTACACTCTTTGTGAAATACTCACTAGACAAGTACCAAAGTTTGGCTATCATCCTGGCTTCCCCTATCCCTGAGAGTGAAGGTAAAATCAGACTAGGAAACGTCACTTCCCTATCACACAAAAATCTAGTCCTTTTTTCTCCTTATAGTATGGCAACTTCCTATAATCTTGGCTGCAAATGGGTAAGTGAAATATTACTGCATTTGTCCTATAGACTTGTGGGATAGAAATTACTTTAATTGGGCCCTGATTCAAGGACCTGTTATAGGTTTATTTTTCCTTTACTTGAAATTTTTTACACATAAGACTTTGATAGTATCTATTTTTTATGTTTTTTTCTTTCTCTTGCCAATTGATTCATATACCTTATAACTCAGTCACGAATTCCTAAGTGATCCCTTTGTTTTTCAACACCCTCTTCAGGGGAGGAATGTATTATTATTCTAAAATGCAAAGTTTAAAATCTTTTTGAGAGTAATTTAAGGTTAAGAAACATGCTACTTCTCTGAATGCAGAAAGTGAACTGTTTGGAGAAGGCACCATGAAGATGCCTCCACAGACCACACACTACATCAGAAGATCCAAAGTGAACTTTGGGATGTGGTGATTTGAACTGTGTGGGGTTGAATGCATTTGTTTTTGTATGTATACTCTTATGCCAAAGGGGACTGCCCCCTAACTAGTTTTTTATCAATATGCCTAGCAATCATTGGTTTTGTTCTTATTTCCTCTTGTCCTCAAATTATTGTGATTTCAAAGTTGGTTATGTTTACAAGATCCACTGGAGAGACTAGTCTTCCACAGATCTCAGGGGGGGATGTATAATTGAAAATCTGTTACCCTAAAAAAGAACTACATTTCCCAGGAGGTCCACTGACTTCCTGTCCTTATGTACTTCCTATAGTAAGGGGATGTTAGGCAGGGACTGTGAAGGGTCCCACCCTCTTTTTGGCCCTGTTGGTGAGCATGGCATGGCGGTGGTGAGTGGGGATTTTAAAATGGCTAATCAGCCATGGGCACCTGGTTTTTATTTTGTATCCTCTTTATTCCTTGATTTCTAATGATCATTAATAAATCCCTTAAAATATAATATTTTTATTACTGAGATTTAATTTTAATTTTTATAGCTCTGAGGTCCTTTCCTGCTCTAAATCTAAGATCTTATATCTTGGCATTTGAAACACAGTTCAACACATTCAATCAAAAGAAGAAAGAAATGATTTATCCTAATATTTCTCATGGAAGGCAGTAGAAAGAATGTTGGATAAAGTAGAAAGAATGCTTTCTATGTAGCCAGAGGACTTTACTACTATCTGTATGACTTTGGGCCAGTCACTAACATACTTTGAAACTCAGTTTTCTCATCTATAAAGTAAGTGACTTGGACGAAATAATCTATAATGCTATAGATCTATAATCTCTACTTCTTAGATAGAAGTATTTGGGGGGAAATTCCATCAATGGCATATTCAATGGCCTTAGCATTTACACTGCAAAAGTGGTAAACAACAGAAATGCCATCTTTTTCTCCTAAAGCAAGCCTACCTTCCTCCCATGATGCTTACTTCTACACCATGAGCAGTAGGTGGCAATCAACTACATTCAAGATTTGAAAGGAATGGATTGTATGTCAAGCACTCAGTTATCTGTGAAAAATGAGAGGAAGGTCCAGGCTTGCACAGAGAGTTGGGAACTGGAAAGAAATCTCCCAGGATCCCCAATCCCACTCCCTTTGTTTAATGCTGTGGGAATGGGAGAGCAAAGGGAAGAGGAGGGGCTGAAGTAGACTTTGCTTTATCTATTCAAGCCCAAGTCAGGAAAGCAGAGATCTAGAAATCACAAACAATGTGTAATTGAATCTCAACCCCATTTACAGGCTGGAAGCACATCTCCCAAATCCCTCTAAATCTGGCTGCTGTGTACTTGGGCAGGGGCTCCCTTCATTATTATCCGTCATGTAACAACATATGTCTGATTACACGCTTGCAGGCTTTTCCCTGGAGGGGGTGGATGGATTGAAGTGGATGCCAGGAAATGAGAGTTCCTAAAAGAGACACACACCCCCTAACAACTCCCCCCTGTTATTCACAGTTTCAACCTAGGACACTCAAAGTTCAAGCAACTTTCAAAGTGATTTTTACACAAAATGAAAGAGGGAGAAGAAACAATGATCTATTATCCTGATCCATAAAAGTCTGGGTTAACTTCCTTTTTTTTTTTGCTGTGGAACAAAAATGTCTTGCCATGGAGAGGACTAGAACCCACACTTTTCCTGAACCCCAAATGTTCATTATGGCATTACATATTTACATAGTGTTTTAAAATATGTCTCAAAAAATCAAAAATCAAAATAAATAAATAATAGATTGATTAATAGATAGATAAATAAGTAAATGAATGAATGAATAGATAAATAAAAATAAATAAAACATGTCTCTTCTTCCAGGAAACCACTGTACACAGTAACAGCAAGATTGTGGAATGATCTAATGTGATAGACTCAGCTACTCTCAACAATGTAACAACCCAGGACAATTCTGAGGGATTTAGGACAAAGAATACGATCCAGCTCCTGAGAAAGAACTGTTGGAGTCAGAATGCAGATGAAAGCAGATGACTTATCACTTGTTTGTTTGGGGGCTTGGGTTTTATAAGATTAGTCACTTATAAAAATGTATAATATAGAAATATTTTTTTTTCTGTGATAATGCAAGTATAAACCAGATCCAATTGCTTGCCAGCTCTGGGAAGGGGAGAAGAGAAGAGTGGGAGGAAGACAATTCAGATCGTATAACTTTGGAAAATGTATATGGAAATTTGTTATATGTAACTGGTAAAAAAAATTTTTATTAAAAAAGATAAAGTGTATCGGCTCTTAATAAGGATAATTTCACTCATATTAATCAATCAATCAATCAGTAAGGACTTTTTAATCACCTACTATAGGTACATGGTGAAGTAAACAGAACACGGGGCTTGGAATCAGGGAGCCTTAATGCCATGAGTTCAAATCTAGTCCCAGACACTTACTAGCTGGGTGACCCTAGACAAGTCTTTCCATTCTACTGGCCTCCATTTTTCATCTATAAAATAAGCTGGAAGAGGAAAAGGTAAAACCACTCCAGTCTCTGTCAAGAAAACCCCCCTACTCAAGGGTCACAAATCTGACAGGAGTGAAACTAAAACCACTAATCACCTACTTTGTGTCAGGCCCTCAGGAGATACAATAGCAATGACTATCCTCAAAAACTTTTTATTTCATGGAGGTACTGTAAGAACCCATTTATTCTTAAATTCTTATATTTTTTTTTTCTATTTAAAAAAAATTCTTTTTAAACCCTTACCTTCCGTCTTGGAGTCAATACTGTGTATTGGCTCCAAGGCAGAAGAGTGGTAAGAGCTAGACAATGGGGGTTAAGTGACTTGCCCAGGGTCACCCAGCTGGGAAGTGTCTGAGGCCAGATTTGAACCTAGGACCTCCAGTCTCCAGGCCTGGCTCTCAATCCACTGAGCTACCCAGCTTCCCCAAAATTCTTATATTCTTATACCAAATAAATACAAGATAATGGAGAAAAGGCACTGGAATGAGTCGGGAAGGTCCAGGAAAGGCTTCAAGTAGGAGATGGCACTTTCACTGATCTTTGAAGAAAACTAGGAATTTTAAGAGACAGAGAGGAGGAAGGCAATCAGTCCAGGAATGCAGGATGGCCAGTACAAAGTTACAAAGATGGAAGATGGAATGTAATTGTGAGAGACAAGCTAGAAGGACAGCTTGGCTAGGCTGCAGTGTGCATGAAAGGGAGTATAAATAGGGTTAGAAAGGCAGGTCAGAGTCAAGCTATGAAGGGCTTTAAATGCAAGGGGGAAAACTATTTTACAACCTCCAGATAAACAATTTTAAGTATGGGCTATCACCTGCACACCATCATGAGAAGGAATGAAGAAGAGTGGCTTAAAGATGGCTTAAAGCAAACTGTCTCCATTGGCAAAAAAAAGGACTATTCTGCTGACACAAGTCTAGGAGCAGCATCTTTATACAAAATACATCCCACTGTTTACATTTCCTAAATGCCTTTTTTTATTAGTTATCCTTCAAAACAATACTAGGAGATTTTAAAAGTTTCTCTTCCCCTTTCTTGATCAAAAAAGTGAGGCATAATTACACTTAAGTGTTTTGATCAGTTACAAAGTAAGGTGGTGGTAGAATCACATCTGGAACTCATGCCCCACAAGGCCCTTCCTTAAACCAAGAGGCCTTGTTTCAGTAGACAACAAAGAACCAAAAATTAAAGCAGAAAGAGATCAATAAAATGTATAATTCCTAGCAAGAGAAGCAGTGAAGCATAGTGGACAAAGGACAGGAAGGTTAGGAGCACCTATATAAACCAAAGTGGGCCCCAGGCAGCCCTTGCCATAAATCACAGAACAGGTACAGATATGTATATTTGTAAAGGTAATTTGCTGATCAGAAATTCTCTAAACACAGGTCTCATCCTCGTAAAAAAAAAAAAAAGTCTTAGCTGGTAATTATTATATAGAGAAAATGAATATTTTCCCTAGAAAATTAGTAATACCCTAGATATCTATGGGCAAAAAAAAGTGTTTGATCGGAACCAGATTTGTAGTCAAAAACTTACACATCAGCCTCTCTTTTATGTCTTTAGTTAGATATTTATGTCAAACTAAAATTAATGAAAGTAGGATTTCACACATAAAAATAATTCTTATTATTTAATACTTTTTTCTCTTTGTAGCTGTTTTAAGAAATATAAAAAACAAACAAAATTTGATTATAAAACATGTAAAACATCTTTTTTTAAAACTCAGGATATGAGAATGATATACAACAACAAAATTTGATTACAAAATGTGCAAAATATATAGTTTTTTAAACTCGGGATATGAGAATGACATATAATGTGTCATAAGAGAAGTTAATGAAAATATTTCATTTTCTTGGAAAGCTTATAGGCTTGAAATGGAAAATAGTTTTAAAAAACAAAAATGGTCCAAATAAAAGATGGAGAGTAGGGGAGAAAGAATGAAAGGGGAAGAAATGACTGTGTTTAAAGAAGCACCCTTAAGACTTAGTAAATACTTTGACAACCAGAGGCTGGCAAAGAATAAGCTCCCCAGAGAAGATGTTCATTAGCCTTGTTAGCAAAAAACAGAAAATGTTCTTGGACATAAGGATCAAGTGAGGGAGCAACTGGGAGAGGGTATTTCCAGGCAGCTGGGCCAACTCAAGTAAAAATGTCCTTCATGATAATAAGTCAAAGATAGTTCAAAGTGTGCAGACCAGAAATGATGGACCTAGAAATTCAGTGGTGTGTTTGTTGAAAGAGAGGAAGAAGCCAATAAAGGGATTAACTGGAAAATAAAGAATCTGGAATCCTATCATACAAAACCTTTATCTTTGTCTTTGACCCCTGTGGGACAGGATGTGAATAATTCACAGGAAAAAAGACCTTAAAGATGACTTGTACAAGGTCACAAATGTAGAAAAATATCAGATCCAGGATTCTCTGACTCTATATTCAATACTTTTTCCACCTAAAATATGTTGTGATCATTTAATATAAATATACAAATCAAAGTAAGCTCCACACAGCTAGGTGGCCCAATGGATAGATAGAGAGCATTAAACCTGGAGTCAGGAAGACCTGAGTTCAAATAGGTTCTGAGATTCTTGTTAGGAGACTAGACAAATCATGAAACCTCCCGATCTCTGGTTTATAGATCTCGATCTATAAAATGGGGATAATAATAGCACTTGCCTCTCAGGGTTGTGGTAAAGATAAAATGAGATCATATTTGCAAATCTTAAAATCCCATAAAAATGCTGGTTATTATTATCCTCATTATAGTTGTTTATTAGCACCACCTAACATGCAGGAAAGTGAGTTAGTCACTTTCTCAAATGCTAAACTCTGCCTTCCAGAGAAAGGGCCCAAACCTATTATTATGCTGAGGTACACCGATTACATTATTCCCAGATAAGGAAATTCTCTCTACCCCAGGAGAGGTAAGTAACTTGCCTAGTCACAAAGACTTAAACCTCTGGCCCTCACAGCTAGCTCTAAATCTTGGATTCTAACCCTGCAGCGGAGGTTATATCTCTTTATGGAAAAGATCTATTGCCAAATAGAGTTACTGTGTTTTAGGGTTACAAATTTAAAGGGGTGAAGGAGTAGTAGAGATTATCTCAACAAAGTCAAACAGAAACCAGAGCCAGAAATCAAGATCTATGGGGGCCATATATTGACTTTGAAAACCACATATTAATCTTATCTATATTTATTCTTTTTTTTTTATTTTGTTAGTGTTTCCCAATTAAATTTGGGCCCCACAGGGACATACTGTAGGTATTTGACACTTCATTGCAGTTAAAGAAACTCAAGTGAGGGAAACTAGGTAAGTATGGTTGATATAGTATGAGACCTGGAGTCAGGAGGAATCAGGTTCAAATCTGGCCTCAAACACTTCTTAGCTGTGTGACCCTGGGCAAGTCACTTAACCTCAACTGGCTAGCCCTTAACCTTCTTTCTTAGAATTGATATATGGAGGGGAGGGATTTCCCAAAAATTAAGTAGTTAAGTGGTAAAGATGGCATTGGAACCCAAGTCCTGTGTGTGACTCCAAAGCTTTCCACTGCATCCCACTGATCCAAGGGCAATCACAACTTCACAGAACCATATGGTGCATGTTTGTTTTTAACCAAAGAATACATCTCATGCAACATATAGGATTGCAGTTTTAAAAATAAATTTCTCAAAATGATTGTTTACCATATCAGGGGAGAAGGGGAACTGGAGACTAAAATTCTTTGGGAAATGTTGGAAACTGTTTTTACATGCAATTGGGGGTAAAATAGAATTAAAATAAATAAAAGTTTCTTTAAATGATGCCCCCTCACCCTCCCACCCCACCTCTTTTCAGTAGTCAGCCTGATGTAATGCAAATTGTATCTATGGCTGTATTCTATAGGTCACATAACCATGGCAACCAATACCCCAAATAAAACAATCTTTTTAAAATGATGTACTGTACTAGCTTAATTAAGACTCAGAGGGCCACATGGCACCACCTGAAATTTTATGGTATTACACTACACAGAGCAGCTCTTCTAACATTAGACTGAGTTCTTGGATGAGATTTACAAATAAAGCTTCCTGCCAACAGGATGAAGAGGAGAATGGGAACAGAGATGAGGAAACCAATCACATAAGGAGCCTTGCAAGACCTGCCCTGCTACACCTTGTATAATGTCTCAGAGATCTTGCAACCAGAGAGAAGTGGGGGGAACAAAGGATGGCTCATAGAATTTAAGGTAATTTAGAGATCATTTAATCCAGGATATTTATTTTACAGGTAAGGAAACAGAGAAAAAGTCCCAGAGAGATTTGATCAAGGCCACACAGGTTAAAAGTGGATTTGAACCCAGTTACCTGACTCTAAATCCAATGATTACTCTTTCCATTGCCTAAAATATAGCTCTGGTATTCTTGCTATGGATTGATGGTGTGGTTTTGCCCTTTCACTTATTTAACAACTTCAGAGCATCCTTGTGGAAAAGGTGGAAAAATTTGACAAAACATTCATTCATTCAAAATGGAAGTCAAACCAACTTCCTACACCAGTAGTGCTCTGGGCAAGGGCCATTTAACATTCCTGTATCTCAGTCTCCTTATCTGTAAGATGGGGAAAGATTAGAGAAATGGTCTAGATTTCTTCTAAAGTTCCTATCAGCTCTATATCTACAATCCTGAAATTATTTATTGTTACTTTGGGTTGGGTTTTTTTTTGTTTGTTTTTGCAAAATCCCTCTAAAAATTTTACAGCCATTTTCTTTTCCCTTTAGTTACTCCACAGGAGAACACGGAATATGATCATCCCTATACCTTGGCCTCTGGATTGGGGCACAGACTTAGAAAGGAACTGTAGCGGTCATTCTTTTCAACCCTATTCATTTTAGATGAGGAAAATGATGCCCACGAAGGGGAAGTTCACTTGTCTGCTATCACAGAGCTAGTAAGCAACATTAAACCCATTCCTTTAGAAACCATCATTTAAATATAAACATATTTAAATCACTCCTTTAAACATCCTATATATATAGATCTGAATCCAAATCTTCTGACTCCAAAAGCAATTTGGTTTTTTATTCATTCAACATATGCTTAGAGATATAGAGAAATTTCCTCCAAAGGGGCTTTCTATATCAATGAAATCACAGGTCTTGTCCAAAAAAAAGGAAAGCAAACTACTTAAGTCTCTATACTCTATAAGAGCCAACAAACATTTTGTCAGGTGTTTGGGGCAAAGGGATGATAAGGGATGATACAGGGTACAGTCCCTATCCTTTAAGGAACTTAATGAAGTATCCTGTACACTCTCTCTCTCTCTCTCTCTCTCTCTCTGTGTGTGTGTGTGTGTGTGTGTGTGTGTGTGTGTGTGTGTGTCTCTCTCTCTCTGTCTCTCTCTCTCCCCTTCTTTCTTCCTTCTTCCTCCTTTCTCTCTTTCCCCCTTTTTTCTTCCTTTCTCTCTCCCCTTCTTTCTCTCCTTTCTTTCTCCTTTCTCAATCTCTACTCCCCTTCTTCTTCCTTCATTCCTTCCTCCCCCCCTTTTCCCTTTTTCTCTCTCCCCCCAATCCAATCCCACTTCACCCCCAGGATGCGCGCACGAGCACACACACACACACACACACACACACACACACACGAACTAAGAATTACCCTAGAGTTTAATATTTTCCCTGAGCACAGAAATGTACATTCCACTCTCCTGGGACACCATTTATAAGAAGGCCTCAACACCAAGGGCCAGGGATTTGCACCTACAGTCCCTGAGGCTCTCCTACTAAATGACTAAAATAAAGTATCAAATTGCAGTTAATAGCTGGTTGCACAGGCAGGATAGGTATACCGGTTAGAATTATGAGGTGGGTTACATTTACTACCTTTCCGCTCAGGAATTTTGATCATCAGCAATGGTGTAGACTAAAAACATTCTAAGACAAAAGTCAGAGGAAGCAAAACCTGACTATTTGTCATCACAGACCCCATTCAGCTAAACTTCTAAAAGATTATTTCTAAACAGAATGCCCCCCCCCCCACTGGCACACTAATTTTATTTTTTCATTTATTTATGTATTTAGTTAGTTAGTTGTTGTATTTTTATTTAATTAATTTAAAATATTTTTCCATGTTTTCATGATTCATGTTCTTTCCCTCACCCCTTTCTCCATAGCCAATGAACAATTCCCCTGGGCTTTACATGTGGCACCCTGATTTTAAAACACCAGAGATGCTTTTCTGTCTATGATTCCTTGGACTAGTCACTTGCCCACTTCTTCATTTTTTTACCTATAAAGTAAGTGGCTCGAGTCTAAGTGATCAGGAGCTTTAAGGTCTCCCTCGGCTCTAGCTTTAAAGTCTAAAAAGCTTCTTGTCCTCTGCTGATCTCACCACTCTCAGCAGCCCTCCAATTCCAACCATGTCATTAAAAGCCCAAGGGAAGCAGCCTAATCCCTTAGCCCAGCTCAGCAGGGCAGACACTCCTCAAAGCTAATGCCACTGAAGCTTGGTGGCCCACCTCCTCAGCAGCAGAACAAGCTCTGTCAAGAGAGGAAAATCCACTTGTCTCCCTGGGGATTAAACCAGACTTTCCCAAAAGCAAGTCCCCAGATATTCGGAACAAAACCACTCTCAAAGCCTTTAAGAAGGGCCACACCTAGGCAGGACTGCCCAGAAGTCTGTTGTACTTTCTTTGATTCTCTTTTTAATTAAGCATCTGACTATCTTACTGCAGCTGCACTACCTTATTTTCTTAGGAGGGTAAAAAGAAAAAGAAATATAAATCCATGATTTCACTGCTAATAAGAAACTAAAGTGAGGACACTCACTCTTTAATTAGGACAAGGGTGAGGGGTTAAGTGCTTTGCTATGGGTTACACAACCAGTATGGATCAGAGGAAAATTCTGAACCCAGATCTTGGAAGGCCAGCTTTCTATCCATTCCATCCCTACATTGGAGAGCGGTTTTCGACCGTAAGGAATATTCACTGATTCATAGACTGTTTGAGCTGAAAGGAACCAGAAAGGTCAGCGAGTGTAACCCACTTACTTTAGAGGTGAGGGCCAGAGAGATGAAGAGATCCAAGATCACTTAGCAAGGGACTGGGTCTAATGCTCTTTCCACTACACCAAACAATTTATCCATTGACCTCGGGAGACTGGACACATCATTGCCCCAGTCTTACTGAAGTTAGCGCCTTCATTTTCCATATTCAAAACAGCCTTCTTCCAATTTGGAACTATACCCAAAGGGCTATAAAACTGAGCATAATGCCACTACTAGGTCTATATCCCAAAGAGATAAAAAAAGGGGGGGGGGGGGGCGGGACTCACTTGTACAAAAATATTTATAGCTGCTCTTTTTTGTGCTGGCAAAGAATTGGAAAATGAGGGGATGCCATCCATTGGGGAATGGCTAAACAAATTGCGGTACGTGTTGATGATGGAATACTATTATGCTATAAGAAATGATAAAGGGGATGATTTCTGAAAGAGCTGGAAAGACCTGCAAGAACTGATGCAGAGTGAAATAAGCAGAGCTGGAAGAACACTGTACATAGTAACAGAAATATTGGACAATGACTATCTGTAAAACCTTGGCTACTCTCAACAAGACAGGATGGGGATTGCTTTCCACCTCCAGAAAAAACTGCTGGCGTTGTCTTTTATATCAGTGTAACTTTGGTTTTATTTGGGGATTTTGGTGATGTATGACTTACAACAATGTAAGTTACATTACAACATTACTCTTATAACAATGACTAATATGAAAGTGTGTTTTGCATGACAATAAAAATGAAAAAAAAATAGCTGTCCCTCATCTAAATGTAAAATTTCCTTCTCCCACCCATGCTGATCCCACTGAATTTTTAATAGGCTTTGAAATGCTTTAAGAAAAACCTGAGCTTTTCATTCAGAAAAAAGTACCCTAAATGGACTCTGCAATGGTTTTCTCTGGATCATAAGGACTCTTTAGAGTCATTTAGCCTGATGCCTGACCCTAAGGATTTTTTTTTTTTAACCCTTACCTTCCATCTTGGAATCAATATTGTGTATTGGCTCCAAGGCAGAAGAGTGGTAAGGGCAAGGCAATGGGGGTCAAGTGACTTGCCCAGAGTCACACAGCTGGGAAGTGTCTGAGGTCAGATTTGAACCTAGAACCTCCCATCTCTAGGCCTGGCTCTCAATCCACTGAACTACCCAGCTGCCCCCACCTATGGAGTTTTTAACCAGGTAATTTCCTAGGTATTAACTCACGTGGGAGGTGCAGGGAGAAGATAAAAGGCAATGATAAATCTGATGGTCTTTTCTCAATCCTCATGATCCTTAATGTCTTAATCACTCTCTCCCCCTTGACTTCACTCTTTCCTCTAGGTTCTCCCTTGTGTCACTCCTTCTCTGCTGGATTCTCTTCCAGATCACACTCTCTAAACACAAGGGTCCCTCATGACTTCAGTCCTGGGTCCTCTTTTCTTCTCCCTCTATACTAGCTTTTCTTAGTGATCTCATCGGCTCCTATGTCCTGAATGACCATCATTATGCTGATGATTCTCAAACCTACCTTTCCAGCCCCAAATCTCTCTACTGATCTCCAATCTTAGATCTCCATTTGCCTTGCAGATATCTTTAAAGGCATGTCCAGTAGGCATCTTAAACTCCAGATGTCCAAAACAGAACTCAGTATCTTTTTCCCTAAACCCTCCACACGATTACTGTAGAAGACCCTCAAGGAGTCATCGTGGATATCTCACTCTCTGTGACCCATCTCCCCACAACCCACCCAAGCTGTTTCCAAGACATGGATTTCACCTCTATAACATCATGGTCCCTCTCTCTTTGGACACTGACATCTGACTCCCTGACACATTATCTTCCATTTAGTGGCACTGGCCTCTGGACTGTTCCACAATTAAGAATCTCCATTTCTCAGCTCTGGGGGCATATTCTCTGGCTGTTCCTCCTTCCTCCACTCTGACTGACAGCCCGGCTTCCTTTAAGTCCCAACTAAAATCCCACCCTCTACAAGAAGCCTTCCTCAACTCTTCTTAATTCTAGTGCCCTGCCTCTATTAATTATTTCCTACTTATCCTGGATACAACTTGCTTTATATAGAATTGTTTGCATGTTCTCTCCCCCTATTAAGTGGTAAGCTCTTTGAGGGCAGCATCCTCTCTATTTCTTTTTAAATATCCAGAACTTATCAGAGTACAGTGCTTGGCACATAGTAGTCACCTAAAAAATATTGATTACTAGACTGAATAAACAAATCCATCTAAAAATCAAATTTCAAATTCTGAGACCCCTTTCAAACATTTTCTATTTTCAAATCAAAACTTCTTATACATGGAAATATAGTGGTAACACTTGTTCAGTTTAGGGCTATTACTCTTTACAGAGTAAAAAAAAAACAAACACACAGAATTGATGAATAGTTTTTAGACTGATGGCCTAGGCACCCACCCGGAAACCATAATCCCTATGGAGGTGATGGCTCAAATTTAACTCATCTAAATTCAGTGGCAAAGAAAGTACTCTTGGACCACAAGCATGGAGAGGAGTTGCCAATGTGGACTCAGCTCAAAAAATATTGTCTGAAACTTCTGATTAATAAATCTAAAAGATGAAATACAGGCAAATAGGACTAGCAAATTGTGAACTAGTAAAAGTGATGCATCTGAGGGATTGTGGATGAACTGAATTTAGGTTATTCAATTCAATGCACATTTTCAAAACAATCTTCTTTTTGGAGAGCTCCATAGTAAGCAATGGGAGGGTAGGGTGGGTAAGGTGGAACGATGGATAAGAGTTACAGGCCTGAAGTCAGGAAAATTCAACTTCCTGAGTTCAAATATAGCTTCAGATACTTTTACTAGCTGTGTGACCCTGGGAAAGTTACTTAACCCTGTTAGCCTCAGTTTCCTCATCTGTTAAATAAGCTTAAGGAAATGGCAAACCATTGCAGTATCCAAGAAAACCCTAAATAAGGTCATGGAGAGTCAGACACAACTGAAAAAGTGACTAAACAACAATAATGTAAGCAATAGTGGAGATTCCAAGTTTAGGCAAGTCAGGAGCCAGGACTCTACAGTATCCTTCATGGCTGGAAATATATTCCTTCCTCCCTTCTGCCTCTTAGAATATCTAGCTTTCTTTAAAACTCATTTCAAATACCAACTCCTACCCAAAGCCTTTCCTGACTGCCCACAATGGTGCCTCTTCTCCCCACCCGAACCCCTCTCTCGAAAAAATTACATTCTATTTATGTGTATGTGCTGCTTCCCATGAGAGAATGAAAGCTCCTTGAGGATAGGAACTGCTTTTATTTTGGGTCCCCAACACCTGATACAAAGCAGACACTTACTATATGCTTATTGCTTGTATGCGTGCTATAGTTGGCAATGGGTAAAATCTCACTTTACAAAGCAGCAAAACTGAAACTCAAATTAAAAATACTGTCAAGCATGCAACTCCATCCCCAAGCTCCAACTGTCATTTCAGCTGTTTAAGTCACAGAATAAATTAACTTTTTTGATCCTTGGATAGAATACTTCTAGAAATCCAAACATTTTTGTATTTTAAGAGCATTCTGCTTAAAAGCAAATGATTTGGGAAAGACCTCCATAAACCTTGGAGCAAAATAAGCAGAACCAGGAGGTTATACACGGTAACTAAAACATTGTAGGACGATCAAATGTAATTGACTTTGCTACTAAAAGAAGTGCAATGATCCAGGACAATCCTGAGGGACTTATGAGAAAGAATGCTATCCACATTTAAAGAAATATTTGTGGGAATAGAAAGTCAGAAGAAAATATTTTTCTTGTCACTTGTTTATGTAAATATATGATTTGAGGTTTGGGTTTTAAAACATTACTTTAATTCAAAAATGAATAATATGTAAATGTGATTTGTGAGATAATATATGTATAACCCAGTGAAACTGCTCATGGACAACTCCAGGCCAGAGGAGAGAAGAGAGAAGAGAAACAACAAGAATGATGTAACCTTGGGAAATTTTTTAAAATAAAATAAAATTTAAAGATAAATAATTTTTTTAAAGCAAATTATATGGGTGGCTTTTGTGGCAGGCAGTATATATAGATTATATACATGAAGTTCATATAAAATGCATATAAATGCAAAAAAGAAGAAAGAATATATACTTTTAGATACACCACGTATGACATAAAAAAGAATATAATAAAAAATATTTTGGGGCATGCATCAGAGGCATATGTGATTTAAATGCTGACAACTTATAACTAGAAGATCTATGTTCAACAACATAGAAATATTCAAAAGCATGGGTTCAATAATACATTCAATAACATGGACAGCTAGTAGTGTAGAAAGCAGCACTGGAATCAGGAGCAATCATGTTCCTGAGTTCAAATCTGGCCTCAGACACTTAGTTAACTGTGTGCCTCTGAGCAAGTCACTTAGTTTGTCTGTTTCCTCATCATAAAATGATCTGGAGAAGAAAATGGTAAATCATTCCAGCATCTTTGCCAAGAAAACCCCAAATGGGAGTCAGATGCAACTGAACAACAAAATAATGATAGTTTTATCATTTATCTAGTGCTTTTAAGATTTACAAAGTTGCATTTATAAATATATGTAAAAAGTAAATGTATAAAAAATACATAAATACTATATAATACCACACCATATCATATGACTGAAAAACAACTGGTATGGGCCAGTAGAAAAAAAAATATTCTATTTGGAGCAAGATGGATGGAAGACTGGATTCAAATCCTGTGTCCACTTATCACTACATTTTTATAACTAAAGTTAAGTCATATTTCTAGGCCTCAGTTCCTCCTCTGTAAAATGGGAGGTGTGGGTGGAGGGCAGTCTAAATGACCTCTGAGGTGCCTTTTGGCATTAAATCTATGCTCCCATGATCCTCTGAAAGACAAAAGAGAAAAAAAAAGAAATAGGGAGTCCTGGAAAGTCCCTGGCAAAGTGAGGTCAAGAAAGCATTCCCAGTACAGGGTAGAGGAGAAGGAGGGGACAACTTGGAGGAAAAAATCTGAACTGCTGTTTGTTCAGGTCACTGATTTTATGTCTCAAGCCACTCCTGATACTTGATAAGATACAAAGATGTCCTCCTTGCTCTTCATTAAGGATGGCTAGCATCCCTGGGCCAGAGGAAATGCTTCGGCACCAGCTCTGGCAGGCACAAACTTCCCTTTCGCATCTTATAAGTATCCTGTTTCTATTAGCCCAGGCTTGAATATGTCATTTTAGCTCTAAGAATCCTTTCTCTCTTTCCCACACAAGCAAAATTTCCTTTTTTACCTGTTCCATGCTCCTTGCCCCCAGAAACAGTCTATTCTCACTTTTACAAATATCCTGACTCAAGAAAATGCCCTTGGCCAACTCACTTTTGAGCCCACCTCTTCATCACTTTGAAACTTATTTCTTCCTTCCAAAAGGTCTGGGCCTCAGGTTCCCCAAAGCCAGGGCTCCTGCTGGCTTAAAAATGTAATGCTCTAATTCCTCCTACATTGAAAGGCACAATTACAAACACTTTCCTTCACCATCTAGGTCCAGCTAGAGCTGATATTGTAGAATTTATTGCTGCCTGGGGTTGGCAATTTACAAAACCCAGGAAACAAAAGTCTTTGTCATCCTTAGTTGTGTTGGACTCTTCATGGTTTTCTTGGCAAAGATACTGGAATGGTTTATAATTTCCTTCTCCAATATGTCCCCATTTTACAGATAAAGAACTCAGGTAAATGAGCTGAGTGACGTGCCAGCTAATGAGTGTCTGAGGTGGGATACAAACTCATTCCAAGACCAGTGCTCTATCCACTGCACCACCTAGTTGTCCCAGGTCAGTCTTTAGATTTGCTCAAGTTGTAAAAGACTTCAAAAGTTCCATGGAAGAATTACCAAATTGGAGAGTCAGAAACCTTTGGATCAAATCCTGGCTCTCCTATTTCCCAGCTATGTGCCCATCAGGCCCTCGGTTTCTCCACTTATAAAATCAAAGAGATGAGCTAGGTATCTTTTCATCTAGAGCTATAATTTTCTAATCCTAGATCATCTCAAACAGCATCCCTAGGATCTCATTCTTAATAGTCATCCCAGTCCCTTAACCCACTTTTCCACAAATACCCAAAATGCGATTCAGTTCAAGAGGTAATAATTTCAAATTCTTCTATTCCACCCACCTTCCCTGACAGCAAGCCTCACAACACTAAGCATCTGAGCCTGCCTCTTTCTGCAAGAGGGGGTCTTAAATACCTCCTTTCACCAGCTTCTACAGTATTCAATCCTACTCTTCTCCTCTTGACTTTACCTGGGGCAAAATGCAGGCTACCCACCATGGCAGGGTTGCATCATTTTTAATTATTATTGTTGTTGTTATTATTCATCATGATTGAAGCTCTTCCAGTATCCTTTGCCTCAGAGGATTTTCTATGAATGGAATGAGCTGATATGGTAGAATTTATTGCTGCCTGTTTTTACCAAAAGAAAAAAAGTCCTCAAAAAATGACAATGACAGCTTGCTGCTAGGTCGGCTTGTAGGGAAGAAGAGTTTGCAATAGGAAGGAGAAACATTTAAGGACAAGCATACATTGTCTAGACTCAGCATAGAAGTACAGTGGAGAGGAGAAGAGGCAAAGGAGTAACTGTCACAATATTCTCTGCCATTTTCTGATTGTTGTAGCCTTAGGAAAGGGAACTTTTGCTCACCGACATTCAGTTTTTCCAGCTGTAAAATGGAAGAGTTTAACAAAAGACCCCTTCAGAAACTTGGGAGATGGGGAGGGGGGTTGTTCAGTGGACCAAAAGTCAAGCCTAGAGATGGAAAGTCCTGGGTTCAAAACTGGCCTGAGATACTCCCTAGATGTATGACCCTGGGCAAATCACTTAAACCCAATTGCCTAGCACTTACTGCTCTTCTGCTTTGGAACCACATCACAGTATTGGTTCTAAAAGAGACAGTAAAGTTTGTTTTTTGTTTTTTTTTTTAAATCTGATCAGAGGAATAAAAGCTGGAAAGGGAAAGGAACATGTTTTCAGTAAGTGTCTACCACATATTCCAACAAGACCTGTGCTAGACACTTTGCAAATATTCTCTCATCTTTTCCTTAGTGTTTGACTCAAGGCAGAGCTTTTGTCATGGCTGGTCATCCCTGTATCTTCCTCTGTTAGTGCTTTACACAGATGATCTCATTTGATGTAAACCTTACAACAATCCTCTGGGGGGAAAGCTACTGTTATCTCTACTTTACAGATGAGGAAACTGAGATAGAGTTAGGTGATTTGCCCAGGGTCACAATGCTAAGGAGTATCTAAAGCTGGATGGGGAATTCAAATATTTATGTCTCCAAGTTCAGCACTATGTCTTAGAGGGTGCTGGGTGATGCAGGAGATAAAGCATCTGGTCTAGAGTCAAGAAGACCTGAGTTCAAATCTGACCTCAGACACTTACTAGCCGAGTCACCCCTGGCACAAGTCACTTAACCTCTGATTATCTCCAGTTTATTTATTGTAAAATGGGGATAGCAGCAGCTACTTTGAAGGGTTATTGGGAGGATCAAATGAGGTAATATCTAAGGTGTGTTACGATTAAAATTATCTCCAAAGACTTATTTTGGGTAAGAATATAAGTTTATTGATTATGTAAGGTTTATTGGTTAGACCAGCATCATAACTAAAAAAGTGATAGATGTCTCTATGGTTCTCTCATGACCAGGGACCACCTGAGCTTGGTCAGGCAGCTTAATAAATAAGATATTTAGAAGCTCATTATTCAGCTCCTCCCTTGATCATCCCAAGACATCTTTAATTAGTGATAGCTAATTAAGAGGTGGTCCATCAACCTATCTACCCCTTCCCTATCCTCAAAGGTGAACAGGTCCCATAGGAACAGGTCCCTTCTGCCCTTCATTTATTATTAAGAATTTCCTTGGGATTCCCAAGAACAAAGAAAAGGCAAGAAGCAGCAGACTGGATGGTATCTCACCCAGATCCCAGACATAGAAATACACAGTAATTCTCCCTAATTTTATATGATTGAAAATCTGTTACCCTAAAAAAAGAACTACATATTCCAAGAGCCCACTGACTTCCTGTCATTATGTACTTCCTGTAGACAGAGGATAAAGGACATGGGCTTTGGAGGCCCCTCCTCTATCTGATGTAGAATCAGCATTGATGGTGGTGAGTGGGGTTGACTAAAAAATGGCTAACCAGCCATGGGCACGTGGTTTTTATTTTGTATCTTCTTTATTCCTTGATTTCTAATGATCATTAATAAATCTCTTAAAATATAATAGTATTATTGAGATTTAATTTTAACTTTTACAATTTATAGGCATTAATACAGTAGTTGAAAACCAAATACTCACAGGTACACCTAGTATTCCCTTTCTTTCTCCCCCAGCCCCCATCTACCATGCCTCAACCAGAGACTCTGGATTCCCATGAGGTCTTCCTTCTCTTTTAACTCAACTTCTATCTATCTCTCAGAGGGAAAATGAAGTCATGACAGGAGTTTTACTGAGAAGACTTCCTTTGCTAGGGAACATCCCTGACAATCCACACCTTCCCAAAGTGACAGAATACAGGCCTTCTCCCAAGCTAACCCTCTGTCCTTCCAGATGCAGGCTACACTCAATAGCTCCTCAATGACTGCTTCAATCTAAATAGCCTGTAGGTTCACCACCACCATCCCCACCCCCACCCCCTAGATGCAAAGTATCAGATAACAAAAACATTTTTTCCTCATTTCAAGAATGTGGCTTGTGTTCCTATCTGTCTCTCTTAGATCTTTCCCTCCATTCAAAGCATGGTGGGCAATATCTCCTCTGAGGAGCTCTCAGAGGAGTTTTCAGGTCTATACCAGGCACCCTGGCAAAAAATGATAAAGCCACAGCAGGACACAAGTTCAATCCAAAGGAATCCTGGAAAAGGTCCTGTTCTAGTGACATTCTGACAGTCAGACACATCTGAACTTTAGCAACCTATCTGACATCCCCTACTGTTCCCCAGGTTAAACATTTTCAAAACACACATAAATCAAGCAGCAGCTTGCCCTGAATCCGGAAGACATCTGCCTAGTGCTCCTACCATATGCTCCTCTGGTAGCAGCATTCTTTTCCCAGTTCTTTTTGCCAGCAATGTTTACTGGATTCCCTCTGGCTCCCCCACTACGTCACAAATAGTCACACTGGCTCTAGGTCCCCGTTCCTAGGCATTTTTCAAGCCTGTTTGTCTTCCCATTAAGAGCCCTCTCCCTCTTCAATCCATCCTGAAAACAACTGTCAGACTGCTATTTCTAAAGTATACTTCTGTCTAAGTCATTGCTCTGCTCAAAAAACTTCAAAGGCTCCCTGCTTCCTCTTAGATGAAACACCAGTGTTTCTGTGCGGTACATAAGCCCTTCACAAATCTCTATTAGTTCCCCTCAGGCATTCTACACTCCAAGCAAATTGAACTACTTGGGATTCTTTCTCAGTCACCATACTTCTGTACAAACTGTCCCCTCCACATAGAATGCCCTCCCTCACCTCCATCTCTACATCCATTCTACATTCAACTCCAGTGCCTTCCTACAGCATTTCCTAAATGCTCTCCCCAATTGCTGGTGCATCTCCCGTCATCATAGTTATTTTGAATTTCTTTGTAGTTATTTTAGATTTTTTATTTATAATTACAATATGATATGTAAAACATTACATATTTTATTGTTTTCTATTAATTATATTATTGTTTATAATTTATTGTTAGCTATAATTATTGATTATATTATTCTTTATGAAAATTTTGGTATATCTAATGACTTATTTCATTATTATTTATAATAATTTATTCTTATTATAGCCTCTTGAGCAGAGACTACTTTCATTTTTGTTTTTCTTTCCTTGGGACCTATCATGATGCCTGAAACATAATAAATGCTTGAAAACATTTGTAGAACACTTGTATTACTTCAATCCCCTCTCCTTCCCTCCCTCTGCCACACACATATTCTCTCCCTCCCCCTTCTCTCCCTCTCATACACACACCCTTCTCTCTGTCTGTGTCTCTCCCTTTGTCTCTCTCTCTCATACACACACATACCCTTCTCTCTCTTTGTGTCTGTCTCTGTGTCTCTCTTTCTCTGTCTGTCTCTCTCTCATACACGCACACACCCCTTCTCTCTGTTTATCTGTCTCTCTTACATACACACCCCTTCTTTCTGTATGTCTCTTTGTGTGTCTCTCTCTTTCTCTATCTCTGTCTCATACACACACACATCCTGCTCTTTGTATCTCTTTGTCTCTGTGTGTGTGTGTCTCTCTCACACACACACACCCTTTCTCTCTTTGTCTCTGTGTGTGTGTCTCTTTCTTTCTCTATCTCTGTCTCATACACACACACATCCTGCTCTTTGTATCTCTTTGTCTCTGTGTGTGTCTCTTTCTCTCTTTCATACACACCCTCCCTTCTCTTTGTGTCTCTTTGTCTCTGTGTGTGTCTGTCTCTCTCTCTCACATACACACACACACACATACACACACACACACACACACCTTCTCTCTTTGTGTCTCTTTGTCTCTGTGTGTGTGTCTGTCTGTCTGTCTCTCTCTCACACACACACACACACACACACACACCCCTTCTCTCTCTGTGTCTCTTTGTCTCTCTGTGTATGTGTCTCTCTCTCTCACACACACACATTGACTGACTGGGCACTGAGATAAGAGTAACTATAGGATTCTTCAGTTTGAGGCAGAATCAAGCACGCAATTTCTACGGAGTCTCTGGGAAAACATCTTTTATTTTATTTTTGAGGGAAGATCCTCTGAGATTCCACTGAACACTTTCTTTGCAAAAGCAGTCACTGGCCCTAGGTCAGCCCTGAAGAGCTGCCTCCCCCTCAAGGAATCTGAAGCAATGTGCTAAAGAAGTGAGAAGCCCAAGGGTTCCAGGCAGCCAGTTCTCTGGAGGAGGAATGATTCTGTAGAAGTGACAGCTGACACCTATCTGGGCCAAAGAAAAGATGAGAAGTCACGAGCCAGGCAGGAACAATCACCCAAAGCCCTTGAGCAGTGGGACTGCAGGAATGAAAACTGGAATATATTTGAGTGAGAGAGAGGCAGAGGCAGAGAGAAAAGCAAAGTGGAAACAAAGTCAATGAGAGAAATTGTGGTTGTTATGACAAGGAGTCAAGGGGAGGTCAGAAACTCCCCTCCCTAGAAAGGTGTCATCCTAGTTGTTCTCTTTTCAGAACAGACAGCTAGATCAGTACCACAATTTCAGCCACAAGCATGTCTTGCAACATATAGGCAGAAGGCATTGACATTAGCCATATGAGAAAGGGATTAGAATTCTAGTGGCCATCAGCCATAGGCATCAGTACCAAGTATATAGGTGAAACTTTGGGGAAAGGGGTAGGTAGGTGGCTTAGGGAATTAAGAGAAAGGCTATTTAGATGGAATGGGGTTTTAAAAAAAGAAAAAAAAGATGGGGCAGCTGGGTGGCTCAGTGGATTTAGAGCCAGGCCTAGAGACCAGAGGTCCTAGGTTCAAATCTGACCTCAGACACTTCCCCACTGTGTGACCCTGGGCAAGTCACTTAACCCTCTTGCCTAGCCCTTACCACTGTTCTGCCTTGGAGCCAATATACAGTATTGATTTGTGAAAGGGAATTTTTATTCCCTTTGTCTATTTTAAGTTAATCAAGAACTTAAATTATCCCTACTTAACACTTAGTAAGTCAATAACAAAGAAAGTTCACACCCTAACAGGCCAGGAGCACTGCAATGCTGCAAGATATCTCACACACACACCCACCCCCACACTCTGTTCCCACCAAGCAGTGCTAGGCAAATTGAAAAGCTGTGATTGATTCCTGAGATGTGATGAGGAGAGCTAATGGGTGGAAGCAGAAGCCTGAGAGAGATTGGCTCTCTTCATGTCTGTGAGCTCATTCATTGCTAGACAGGTTCTTGGCTCTTCATTTTTGGTGGCCTTTAGCTAGGGAATATGAGCTCTGGTGGGATTCTTGAAGGTCTTGGCCTAGTGTGTGCTGAAGGTTCTTGGCAGTTTTTCAGCATCTTTGGTTCTTCAGATTTCAGCTTCCTGATCCAGACTTTGGGATTCTGGTGAGATTCTCTTTCAGTTTTGCATTCATGGTCTGAAGGCACTAGCATTAGAACTTAGGGTATTTTTAGCTAGGTGATATTTTCTGCCTCCTTCCTGTATTTTCCACTTTAATATCTCTACCTTTCTATAAATAAAGCTACCAACAGCCTACTGACTGATAGTTTAATTTTTAATTTTTATAAACGGTGACCACAATTCTTTTTTTAATCATTATTATTTTTGTCAAACCAAAATTTTAATTATTACATTTGGCCACCCAATTTTATTATTACAGATTCTAAGATGGAATGTAAGGGTTTTAAATTAAGAAAGAATGGAAGAGGAGAAGGAAGGAAGGAAGGAAGGAAGGAAGGAAGGAAGGAAGGAAGGAAGGAAGGAAGGAAGGAAGGAAGGAAGGAAGGAAGGAAGGAAGGAAGGAAGGAAGGAAGGAAGGAAGGAAGGAAGGAAGGAAGGAAGGAAGGAAGGAAGGAAGGAAGGAAGGAAGGAAGGAAGGAAGGAAGGAAGGAAGGAAGGAAGGAAGGAAGGTAGTTACCATGGAGTCACAAGTTGAGTTACTTGGGACCTTAAAGGTCATTTAATCTAGCCCCTTCATCTTACAGAAGAAGAAAATGAGGCCCTGAAAACTCAAGTGACTTGTCCAGAGTCACAAAGAACAAGTCTAAAACTTAAAACCAGGTCCCTTGGCTCCCAATCCAAGAACTGTCCTTTGCTGCATAACTCAAAAGAGTCCAATGCCTTTGAAAGTGATACAGGTGGCATCAAGGGATCAATCAACAAGTATTTATTAAACAAATACAGGGGGAGAGGGAGTGATAGAATCTTGGCTGGAAAGGATCTTTAAGTGTCATTTCCAACCCAGTATTGGGGTTGGAATACTGGGTCCAGTATTTTTTTCCACTTTATCACACTGACTCTTACTATCCCATGCTTCATTTCCATCAGACCCACAGTCATCCTCTGAACACTAAATCACTCCTGCATGCCCCGGATCCCTTAATGGATGTTACTTTCTAATGGCAGATAGTAAGACAGCTAGATGGCCAGGGGGGTTTGGGGGGGGGGGGGGGGGGTGAGAATGGAATGCCAGACTTGAAAACAAGAAAACCTGGGTTCATGCCTTGCCTCAGACACTTCTTTAGCTATGTGGCCAAGTCACTTCACTTTTTTGTGCCTCCGTTTTCTCATCTGTAAAATGGGAATTAATAACAGCACCTATTTCACAGGGTTACAGTGAGAATCCAATGAATTCCCGTATCAAAAATATGTAAAGTGTCAACCAATTGTATCCTCTAGCACTCATCTGGATAGGTTACCCAGAAAGGTTTCTTCCAGAACTAGCACTTTTAAATTTTAAATAGGGGCATTTTCACTGGTTGTTGAATATTCAGAGTTGGAAAAAAGTCACCCAAGTATCATAGAGCCTGGCACATAGTATATAGTAGGTACCTAATAAGTGTTTATTGATTGATTAATTGATCTCCTGAATGTTATTTTGCTGATAATAACACAAATGAAAATGAATAATATGGAAATGTTTTACATGATAATACATGCATAACCCAGACTGAATTGCTTATCAGCTCCAGGAAGGGGAAGTGAAGAAGGGAAAGGGAGGGAGGCAAGTTGGATCATATAACTTCAGAAAACTTATGTGGAAATTTGTTATTAAAAGAAAAAAATAAAAGGAAAGGGAAAAAATAACAACTGAGATTTTCCACCAACCTGTCTGTACTCACATACCTTTTTCTTATCTCATTAATATTTCCTTCTGTAATTGTACTTCCCACCAGTATTTGGGAACAGAGAGCACTTGAAAGCCCCTGTGTACATTGGAAAGCACCAGGCTCTTATTAAATAACCTTTGGGTCAAGGATGGGCATTTGGCAAATACCACCCAGACCCACTGGGTAGCAGAAATATGGCTGGACTCAAGAGCCAGAGATTTCATCTCTAATCCCAGATCTACCACTACCCACCCACTAACCCTTTAGCAAGCACCATTCTCAGCCTGGGCTTTGTCCTCTAGCACACATTGGGGCTAGCTGCCCACCAAGGTCCCATGCAGATCCCACATTCTCTGGCTCTAAACAGATCTAATGATCATTTTATCTAGTTATTGATTTATCTATTGATTTATTTTATCTAGTTATTGATGCATTCTAACCTGGAACAGCTCTTACAGACATGAAGCACCAGAAAAGACTTCTGCAGCTCAAGAAAAACTGGAATGGAACAAATTCCACTGGCACTGGGTTGGAACACAGTTTTCACCTGCTCACAAACAATACTCTCAAGCAAACTACTCTGCCATGAGAAAAAAGAAGCATGAGATAAGCAATAACAGTCTTCAGAGTATGGACCACATCTTCTCTGAAATCTAAAACCTTATAATAAGCACCTGGACATTCATTAATGGATGTTTGACCAATAAAAATTTATCCTACTTCTAAAAAATATTTTATATAGGAAAATATAAGTTCACTGATGAAACTGCTGTTTTTTTTTTTACTTTTACTGATATCATTGACCTATACTTCACTGAACTCTATTACCTACATTTTATTTTTTATTTTCTTAAAAAACTCTTACTTTCTGTCTTAGTAACAACTCTAAAATAAAAGGGTGAAGGCTAGATAAATGGGGTTAAGTGATTTGCACAGGGTCACACTACTAGGAAGTATCTGAGGCCAAATTAGAACTCAAATCCTCCCAACTCCATGCCTGGCACTCTAGCCAGTGTCACTTGGTTGCCCCTATAGATTACTTTTTCAACTATATCCTGAGAGTCATCCTTGTGACAAAAATAAAATAGAAGACCATTCGGCGAAATTAACCATAGCATCAAGTCTGTGTAATTCATGCCTCATACCCATAGTTCCCACTGCTACCATCACCACCACACCTTTGCAATGTTGGGAAAAAACACATCCTTTTAATATACATACTATACATTTTTTTTCCTTTCCACTGCAATTTTTTAAAATCCTTCAATCTGAGCATTTTAATAGGTAGGAAAAGGAAAGAAGTTATTAGATACAACTAGTGAATTATAGCTGGGAGTGATTTTTATTCTACAGGCAAATAGTATAGCTTTTCTTGGAAAAATAGGAATATGATGGGTAAACTGTCAGACTGTTACCACTACTATTCAGTAACAGATGGCTGTAACTCCCTATTTCAGCATTTCCCAGTCAATGGGAATCTCTATTTTGTTTCCACTCCAAATACATACATACATATACATATGTGTGTGTGTGTGTGTATTTGCAAAAAAATATTTAGCAACTTTGGAGTCTGGGGAGGGGATTAAGAAAGGTTAATGGCTGTAAGGACAATAACCTGCTGGGATGACCCTGTTCTTTTATTAAAGTCTCTTTAAATTAATCTTATTCATTATCTCATATCACCTAAATTTCTTCCTCTTCTCAAGAGTAATTCCATAGAACAAAGAATTGTTTGAAAGAAAAAGAGAGAAATCAGAAAAGCCAATCAATACATGGGGGGGGGGGTCAGATCTGGAAATTTATACAATGTATAAATATAAATATAAAATATATAAACTCTCTGACAGAGCAGGAGGAGGCTTCTTCTCGTCGCTTCTTTGAGGACATACTTCTTGTTATTCTTCAGCATTCACTTTGCTTGACTGTGGTTATTGATCTTTTCATTTCCACTCTATATTGCTTTCTTGGCTTTGCTTACTATACATGTAGCAGGTCATGTAAACCTTTCCATCTATTTCACTTCTAGCTCTTTGTTGCCACAAAGAGTTCTACTATAAATATTTCATATCGGTCCTTTCTTCTCATCAATGACCTCCTTAGGGTTATATGCCTGATAACAGAATTTCTGGATCAAAGAAGATGAACATTTTAGTCACTTTGTACAATTTCAAGTTGCTTTCCAAAATGGTTGTACTGATTCGAAGCTCTACTAATGATGCATGAGAGTATGTCTATCTCCCCATGGGAAAAAACTTGATTGCATTATTTGAACCTAGCCTTACAGGGCTGGGAAGCTGAACTACTTCTACTTGCTGCTTAGAGACCATTAACTAATGACCTGGGTTATGCTGACCAGAAATCCAGTCAGATCCAAAGATCTGATTGATGCAAGGGGTTTTCTCACAATTGTACCTCTCATGCAAATCTGAAAACTGGCCCTGTCCTCATTCATTATTGTTCCCATATCCCTTTGATTAAATACAATCATTCGTGGGGGAGTGGGACACCTCTTTCAGGTGCACCTAATTCGCTTCTCCCCCTCCCAACATGGAAACTTCCTAATCTTTCCTCCAATTAGAAATCAGATTACCTAATTTTGTATCCTGGTTAACTGTTTTTCTTTTAATGAATTGGCCTTGTTTGACTGATTGTTTTTCATGAATAAAAAAAGTCTGTCTCCTGTGTTCCAGGTTCAGCGCCAAAGCTGAGGAGCCTGGTCCCGGTTTGTCAAGCAATTGGCATGCATCGCTTAATGAATCAATGTGCTCATAAACTTGAACCTTTATTTCCTCAATCATTCCACACCCACAACCCCTCCAACATTGCTACTGAAATTTTAGCCTGTTTCCAAATTGCTTTCAAAAATGGATGGATCAATTCACTACTCCACTAAAACTGTACTATTAGTGTACTTCTTTCCAACGCAGATCATTTCCACTTTGCCAATTTGCTGATAGGAAGCGAAACTTCAGAACTGTTTTGATGTGGACATCTTATTAGTGACTTGGGGAAATCTTTCACATGATAAACTAATAGTATATAACAAGAACTCTCCAAAAAGAAACATCAGGATCATTACAAACAATTTCAAAGTAATTTAGTGAAGGGAAAAAAATAAAGCCTCTTCTCTGTTCTACTAGAGGCACAACACTGTCTTACTCTACTCATCTGTTTGGCAAAGATAATGAGACCAAAAGGGAAAAGAGACCAAAAGGGAGGACAAGAAGAAAAAACAGCCTGGTCTATCCACTATTTAAGTGAAATGAATAAATATGTACAATCACCCAGTAAGTAGTGGTAAGTACTATTGCAATAATTAAAATTATGAGGCTGATAATAGCTTAATAACTTTATTAGATCAAAGTAGTAGTAGTAAAGAGAGGGAAAGGTGGGAAAGAGGTAGAGAGGTACTTAGCTTACTACTCTATTGGCTGGCCACCATGATGAATTGAAGCTAAGCTCCACCAAGGGTTCTCCATGATTCATCCAGAAGACCCCAAAGACTCCTGGGTCTCCCCTTATAAGCTGTTTTCTCCACTCACTAGCTTTCATATGTCACATGTCAGGAACCAATCATGGTTTCTTAATTTGCCTGGGCTGCCCAGGGGGGAAGTGCCTATGGAATCTGTTTCCTGTCTTGTTAGTCCCTTGGTTCTTTAACTTCGTTTCACTGATGGCTTATTTATACCTGAATTTATTCAGTGATTGTTGACCTCCCAGTCACTGAGAGATGACGTTAAACAAAGCGACATCATGGAGAGAGAAATTCTCTACTAACACTATTTTGGAATCAGAAGACATGAATTCAAATACCAGCTCTGTCATTAATATCTATGTGACCTTGGGTATGCCACTTCGACTTCCAGGGCCTCAGTTTTCCTATCTGTAAAATAAAGCTGGGGAGGTAGGTGACTTCTAAGATCATTCCTGTCCAAACTGAAGCCTACGATTCTACTATAAAGCAAAGAAGCATTCAACTGATGGTTCCTTTAAGTAATCAACTAATCCAGTATACACTATGGACATACTCAAATAGCACCTTTAGATAATTATTTGTCAGACAGAGTATAGTGGGAATTCCTGAAACAAGAGGAAAACTAGATTAGGTGAACTTGGAGTATTCCTTTTACCTAATGATAATAATTATTAACAATTATGTTTAGGGAGACTAAAGAGGCAAAGTAAATAGAGTGCCAGATCTGGGTCCACAGAGATTCCTATTCCTGAGTTTGAATCCGGCCTCAGACACATACTAGCTGTATGACTCTGGTCAAGTCACTTAACTCTGGTCTTAGTTTCCTCATCTGCCAAACAAGCCGGAGAAGGAAATGGCAAATCACTCTAGTATCTTTACCAAGAAAACCCGAAATGGGGTCACCAAGAGTCAGATAAGACTGAACAGTCAAAACATTTATTATACTTTTAAGCTTTTTTTTAAACACATTGTCTCACCTTATTTTCATAACAAACCGGCAAGGTAGGGGCTATTCCTTTTCCCATTTTAGAGATGAAGAAACTGAGGCAGAGTTTGAGTGATTTAAGCAGAATCACAAGTGTCTCAAGTTGGATTGAACTCAGGGTCTTCCTGGCTCTAGCTCCGTTGTTCTATCCACTTTACTACTAAGACACTAACTAAGACACTGTAATATCATTTCTGTAAAAATTAGATTTGAAAAGGGCAGCTGGGTGGCTCATTGGATTTAGCGCCAGACCTAGAGATAGGAGGTCCTGGGTTCAAATTTGATCTCAGACATTTCCCAGCTATGTGGGCAAGTCACTTAACCCCCCATTGCCTAGCCCTTACCACTCTACTTTAGAACCAATACACAGTCCTGAATCTAAGATGGAAGGTATGGGTTTAAAAAAAAAGAGATCTGAATGCTCTTCAAGATACCCGATAGTGCATTAAATGAGGTAAATTTCAACTTGGGCATAGACCAAAAGTATTAAGAATTAGTCAGCAATGGTGAAAACTTGGCAACGGAGGATAATAAAGCATACCCAAGACACAATAAAACTGTAAAACCACAGAATTCTACAGGGACCTTTCAAACCCAGCCCACCTGGGTCTGTGAAGCCTTATGCCCTAGAAATAAAATGGGCAGAGGAACTATTCACCCTTCCTGTAAACTGCCTTTGAATAATCCCTCTATTACCAGCAGCTATGCAGGGGTAATTAGAGTATGGGGTGATTAGGATGCCAAGTGGCATCTCAGCCAGCAGATAGAATAGCTTTCACAGCCTGAGAAGGGTGTGCTTTGGCTCTTCCCATCAAAAAAAGAAAGAAAAAGTCTACTAGGTGGGAGGGAGGAAAGAAAAGAGTGTTAGGGAAGGAAGGAAGGAAGGAAGGAAGGAAGGAAGGAAGGAAGGAAGGAAGGAAGGAAGGAAGGAAGGAAGGAAGGAAGGAAGGAAGGAAGGAAGGAAGGAAGGAAGGAAGGAAGGAAGGAAGGAAGGAAGGAAGGAAGGAAGGAAGGAAGGAAGGAAGGAAGGAAGGAAGGAAGGAAGGAAGGAAGGAAGGAAGGAAGGAAGGAAGGAAGGAAGGAAGGAAGGAAGGAAGGAAGGAAGGAAGGAAGGAAGGAAGGAAGGAAGGAAGGAAGGAAGGAAGGAAGGAAGGAAGGAAGGAAGGAAGGAAGGAAGGAAGAGAAAGGGAGGGAGGGAGGAAGGAAGGTTGGTTCTCATTTGCTGCTAATCTTACCTGCCTGGTGGCAGTGCCAAAATTTGTAGCAGAAAAGGGACAACTTCCTAGCTTGGGAAAAGAGACAAATAGATGTTGCCACCAGCATGACTGTTATCTTCCATGAACCAAAGGAAAACTGTAAGAGAGTTTGGAGAATTCTCTGGATTCTCCCTAGTTTTGCTAGAAATTTCCAGACTTTTTTCAAATCTTATTATGCACTCCGGGATAAGGAGTACAGAATCATTTAACTAGGACCAACTGGGAATCAGTTCTGGTCAACTTCTCAGGACTGCCTAACTATCTAAAGAACCTTGGGACTAATCTGGACTCAAAGATACTTTCTAAGCTATGTGATCCTGGAAAAGTCACTTACTCTTTCTTTGTCTCAATCTTTTCATCTGTAAATGAAGACCAAAGCAGCAGCTAGCTCCCTGACTTATTGTAAATGAGAGGTGCTTGTTCCTTTGAACTTCACTTTCCCCCTATTTCCCTCATCTCTAATTAAAAGCTTCCAGCTGTTACTATTTCTGTTCTGCACTCAGACCAGCCAACAGGGCACATGATGGGCATTCACATTTTTAAAGCCTTGACAAGATTAACTTGAGGTAGAACAATTTGCCAAAAGAACATTATTGACAGAGAAATGGAAATAACTTTTAACTCTCAATGGAAAGATAATATGAACCACTCCTTAGTTCCTGGCACAATATAGAAGCCAGAAATAGAACTTGGATTACACTATTATTATAAATGGCATTCATGGAGCACTTAAAAAGTTTGCTAAACTCTTTGCCAAGAATTATATCATTAGATCATCACAACAACCTTGTAAGATAGGTACGGGAGGTGGTGTCATCCCCATTTTACTGACAGGAGGAAAATGAATATCAGAAAAATTAAGTAATCTGCCTATAGTCACAAAACTAGTACAGGTCAAGTCCATTAGACTCCAAATACAATACTAAGCCTTGCTGCCTCTCTTAGAGTCTCATAAGCCATCAAATAAAAAATACAAAATTATGGAATTGATAGGGAAGAGCATTAGTCACTTGATGGTTCAGGGCTCTGGAAATTTCTATGATATACACTTAATTTCACTGCTGAAAGTGGAATGTTGAGCCACTATGGCACCGTAGTTTGTTTTGTTTTAAATGTGCAGCCTGCAATAACTACAGCAATGTATGGGGAAAGCAACCACACATAAAATTCAAAATTAAATGTAACAAGATTATAAACATTAAGCATGAATAGAATGAGGAAATGCAACTCCTGATGTTCCAGTATTAAAAAGTTCAAGAGAAGTGCAGGGAGGTGGCTCAGTGGATAGAGTGTGGGTACTCCTATTCCTGAATTCAAATCCGACTTCAAACACTTACTAGCTATGTGACCCTGGACAAGTCAGTTAACTATTTTCCTCAGTTTCCTCTTCTGTAAAATAAGCTGGAAAAGGAAATGGAGAACCACCACTCCAGTGTATGGGCACCACTGGGGGAAAAAAAAAACCAACTAAACAAAAGAACATAAAGGAAGGGCATGAGATGTAGAGGGAATGTAAGCATCACTAAACTGGCAAAATAATCTAAACTAAGCTACTCATAAGCATATGATGTACAGAGAGAATTTAAGGATCACCCAACTAGCAAAATAAGCTAAAGCTAAATTATCTCATTGCAGCAACTGCTTTTCTAAGCTCAGCAGGAACTGGGTTCCTCCCTAAGGCCCCTTAAGGAAGTGGCTTTCTAGCGGTTGCCCAATTATATATTTTTATAAATTTATAAAGTGCAGCATGAAAGTTTTTTCCTCCCCTCCTAATGACTTTCAAGTCTAAATTCTTCCTTCCACAGTATAAAAAGGAAGAAAAGCAGCAACAGAAAGGTAAGAATGATGTAGCAACGCAGCACGGAGTGAACGAACCAGTCTCCACTGCTGTCCCAAAAAGGCAAATCCCAAGCCTCAGGATCCTTCCCCAGTAGCAGGAAGTCTGGCTGAATGCAATGATCCTCAAAAGTCTAGTTCACTAGATAGTCAGACTTGGAGATGAGAGTTCAAATCTGGTCTCAGACACTTCCTAGCAGTGTGACCCTGGAAAAGTCACTTAATTCCAGTTCCCTAGCCCTTACCCCTCTTCTGCCTTGGAACTGATACTGAGTGGCAATTCCAAGATATACAGTACAGGTTTGTTTGTTTTTTCATTTTAAAAATGTCTTTTTTTTAAAAATCCATCTCACATAGCCTTGCTTAAAGCTTTCAGTGGTGAGAATTACAAGGACACTATTGCACAAGCCCAGTTATTATTATTATTATTATTATTGTTATCATTTAATTATGTAATAATATATGATATATTCTATGATATTGTTATATGTTATGTTCCATAACATATATACTCTGTATCACTATAGTGTTATGTTATGTTATGTTATACTATACAATACTATATATTATATTACATTACATTATGTTACATTACATTATGTTATATTACATTACATTATATTATATTATATTATATTATATTATATTATATTATATTATATTATATTATATTATATTATATTATATTATATTATATTATATTATATTATATTATATTATATTATATTAATCTGCAGCCTCCAGCTTAGAGGTCCCACTCTTCTAACAAGAAACCACAAGGGACATCCTAGGAACAAAAAAGGTCATAGCAGCATTACCTGTGCTGACCAATAAACTGGGGAGGGGAGGGATTCATGACCCATTGCTGAGTAACGGGGCACAAAATAGCCTGTATAAAGGGACAACAAGTAGAGAAAGCAGGGCCAAAATCTCCTGTTGTCACAACGGTGCAAAAAAAA
Organism: Monodelphis domestica; assembly: GCF_027887165.1. Taxonomy (NCBI): domain Eukaryota; kingdom Metazoa; phylum Chordata; class Mammalia; order Didelphimorphia; family Didelphidae; genus Monodelphis; species Monodelphis domestica. Next base: position 341,694,551 of record NC_077227.1, on the reverse strand, counting down.
AAGACCACAGACATCATCAGGCCAACTAACTCTGGTTAAAGAGAATGGTTAATTTTAGTATCATGGCCTCAAACTTAAAGGACAGAACCATTCTTCCTGTTAATAATTAATTATGAATAAAAATCTTTGGGCAGAATGTTCTTCACCAAAAAAACAAAACAAAAACCCTCTTACCTTCTGTCTTAGAATTAATGCTGAGCATCAATTCCAAGGCAGTAAAGTGGTAAAGGCTAGGCAATTAGGATTAAGTGACTTGACCAGGGCCACCCAGCAAGGAACTAAGGGCATATCTGAACGCAGGACCTCTTGTCCCTAGGTCTAGCACTCTATCGACTAAGCCACCCAGCTGCCCCTCAAAATGTACTTTAAATTAATGTGGATGTCTATTGGCAAGTGTGTGTAGAGGGAGGGGGCATCAATAAACTCTTAAGTGTTGGTAACTAGAAGAAGAGCCAGAGATACCTTCACCTAAAAAATGAATAGAGGAACTAGCCTGCCAAAAGGGCCTTGGCACTGGATAAGTCTTTAACAAATGCCCTTTGCTACTGATGTTTTTAATACTGGATAAATGTGCAGAAGGGAATCTACTCGAGTCTGATATTCCCTCATAATCACTTCAATCTAGACCTATAGATCAGAACAATAATAATAATAATAGCTAGGGGGCAACTGGGTGGCTCAGTGGATTGAGAGCCAGGCCTAGAGACAGGAGGTCCTGGGTTCAAATCTGACCTCAGACACTTCCCAGCTGTGTGACCCTGGGCAAGTCACTTGACCTCCATTGCCTAGCCCATACCACTGTTCTGCACTTCATCTTTCTAAGACAGAAGGTAAGGTTTGAAAAAAATAATGAGAATTCTTGATAATGTACTAGCCTTGGCCTTGTTCATACAGTGTAGAAGCTACGGTGACCAGAGTAAAAATTAGGCTCTCCATTCCCAACCTTAGTAACCTGCTAATTCTCCCAATCTAGGATGGAGTAGCAAAGGTGGTGTTGGGGGTGGTTCATCCTTTACTTTGGAAGAGGATGTGCATTTTCTTTTCTATTGTAAACTCTTATCTTCTGTCTTAGACTCAATACTGTGTATGGTTCCAAGGCAGAAGAATGGGGGTCAAGTGACTTGCCCAGGGTCACTCAGCTAGGAAGTGTCTGAGGCCAGATTTGAACCCAGGACCTCCCATCTCTAGGCTTGGCACTCCATCCCCTGAGCCACCCAGCTGTCCCAGGACAGACTTTGGTTTGTTTGTTTTCATTAAAGAGGCTCTACTGTGCAGCTGGGTGGCTCAGTGGTATAGGATTAAAAAATTAATACCCAATACTCCAAGCATTATATTTCATAATTACTTGAAATAGAAGAAAATAAAAAGGCAAAAGTATAGCCTGAGTAAAGAGCAGTTCCCCGGATAGCAAAAGCCAGAGGAGAGAGAGGGCGAGCTACACAAACTTATCTTCAAAACCTAAGGATGCAAGATTAGGATGAAAGAGGAATGCTGGGAAATGTAGTTCAAGGATACAAAATTCTAATTACACAGTGGATTGAGAGCCAGGCCCAGAGACAGAAGGTGCTGGGTTCAAATCTAACCTCAGACACTTTCTAGCTGTGTGACCCTGGGCAAATCACTTAAACCCCATTGCCTAGCCCTACCTCTCTTTTGTCTTTTAACAAATACATCGTATTGATTCTAAGACGGAAGGCAAGGGTTTAAAAATAACTAAATAAAATAAAGAGGCTGCTAACTCTGGAGGAAAGGAAGGGTAGGAAACAGAATGAGAGAAAGGATCTGCTTCTGGCAGGGACAGTCGGTATATCTGACCTGAACAAGCTCCAGTAGTTTCCTGGGTGCACAATGTGGCCCTGGATGTTTTGTAGTGTTAAATCAAACAGATCCACCATGCAGCCCCAACTCTGCCATAGATGGGTGCTATTTGATACCCAGAGAGACGACTAAATCTTAGTATCCTCCTGGCCTTGCCATATGCCACTATTTTCCTCTGTAAATTCCAACTGCAGGAACTCAGAATCTCTGTTTAAAAGTATTTAAGTAGCTAAAGTTTGCATAAATGACCTAATGCAGGCAAGCCTTAATAGACCAAAACCAATTTTTTTTTTTAATTTAGCTTGCCAATGAGAGAAAAAGAAAGAGGAAGACACCAAAAAAAAAAAAAACAGGAGCACAAATAGGCAGTTCACCTTTTCATTTTAATCCTGGGTTAAGTCAAACAGCTGTCCAAATGGCACTGCAATCTTAGAGGAATTAGGTTGGCAAATGCCATTGCTAGAGGTAAGAACGCGGAGATTATCATTCATTAAAACAGAAGAGCAGGCCAAACAAGCAGTGATGCAAAGGCAAGGATCAATAGGAAGAAAGCATCCACTAGGAGATCTACTGACAATTTATCATTAGGCCATATGTTCCATGAGGGTTCAATGACTGCAGTGGCAAGGTATACAAGATCATAAGAATCAATAGTTGCAAGTTTGATGGGTTCTTAATTATAAATTTTTTTCTACAGAATAACAGGAGGTGAAGTGTTGATATCAAATCAGGGGTTCTCAACCTAGTGTCTGTGAATTTGTTTTTAAATTATATTCCAACACAATTGGTATCTTTTATATTCCTATTTTATTCTTAATATTGATTAATTCATCCTATAATCCTAATTTTATTGTTGCAATTATAATCTACAATCTGCCAGTCAACAAACATTTATTAAGCTACTACTATATGCCAGGCACTATTCAAAGGGCTGGAGAAACAAAGAAAGGAAGGAAAAAGACAGTCCCAGTTTGTATCTAATAATTTCAGGAAATGTATATTGAAAATTGGTATCATATGTAATTGGGAAAATAAAATATCTGTTCAAAATAAATAAATTTCCCTCAGAAAGGAGAAAAACAAAACAATCCTTAGCCTGAAGGAGGTCATAATCTAACAAGAGAAACAACATGCAAACTCTGTACAAACAAGAAAAATTTTAAATAATCAATAGAATGAAAGCATCAGAATTAAGGATCAGGAAAGGATTCCTGTGGGTGATATTTTAGCTGTTACTTAAAAGAAGTCAAGGAAGCCAGGAGGCAGAGATGAGGAAGGAACAAATTCCAGGCCTGGTTGAAAATGCCCAGAATTGGGAATTCTGTTATTGGAGCAATAACAAGGAGCCCAGTGTCATTGGATCACAGAATGGGGAGGGAGGATGAGTGGAGGGATTTTAAGGTATAAGAAAACCAGAGAGGTGGGGGAGGCACCTTATAAAGAGCTTTGAATGCCAGGGAATTTTAGATTTCATCCTGGAGGTGATCCAGAGCCACTGGAGTTGACTGAATGGGGGTAATATAGTCAGACCAGCACTTTAAGATAATCACTTTGACAGCTGAGTGGATGATGGACCAGAGCTGAGAGAGACTTGTGACAGCCAAACCAACCAGCAATTAATGCAATAAAACAAATGTGTCAGGAGAAGAGGGCATTTAAAAAGATGTTACAAAGGTAAAATCAACTGGCCTGGGAAACAGATTGCATATAGAGATGAGTGAGGACTCATGGAGGTTTTGAGACTATGTGATTGAGAGGTTGTTGGCAGGCACATCAATATTATTTAAGTTAGGAAACGGGAGATTTTGGGGAAAAGATAACGAATTCCATTTTGGACATGTTGACTTTAAGAGATCTAGGGAACCCAGTTCAAGAGGACTAACATAGCATCAGAGCTGGAAAGAATCTGAAAAGTAATTAAGGGGCAGCTAGATGGTTCTCAGTGGAATGAGAGTCAGGCCTTGAGATGGGAGGTCCTGGGTTCAAATTTGGTCCTGACGCTTTCAAGACACTGAACCCCAACTGCTTGGCCCTTAGCACTGCTTTGAAATTCATACTTAGTACTGATTCTAATGCATAAAGGAGGAGTTTAAAACAAAAGTAATCCAGTCCTATCCACTCTGGTCTAGTTCATCTTACAGATTAGGAAACAAACCAAAAAATGTAGAGTGACTGCATCAAGTTTACAGAAAGTAGTAGCATCAAGACTTGAACCCAGAACCTCTGTTTCAAATTCAGTGCTTTCTCCTGTAACACACTATTGCATGAAAAATTACTGAAGGAATTAAAAATATTTAGAAACATCTAAATACAAAGATTTAATTGGGGAGCGAGGGTGGCAAGGAAAAACATAAAACTATTTCAAACCTGAAGTCAAGTTATAAAGAAGAGAGATGACTGTATGTATGCCCACTAGAAAGAAAGTTTTTCTTTCAGGCCATTTTTAGAATGTCCTTTAAGTGGTCTGAAATAGAGTGAACTGCCTTTTAAGACAGGAGTTTCCTGTGACTGGAACTATTCCAAAATAATTTACTGAATTAATTCTTGGGATTCTCTAGGGATCGTTTTACTTACTCTCTTGTTATAAGTGAATAAATTCAAGACCAGAGAAGTTACATTACTTGCCCCAAATCATACACCTACATGTCATAGGTCATTACCACTACTTAAATGTCACACCCTCTGGTAAGTAGGATGACCTTTAGGAACAAAAGACAAGGACGGGATTTGCTTTAGGGCTCCTCTCTACACCCATCTTGGGACTCAACACTCAAGCCAATGGCCACAATCCAACTTCAATATGTCATTTCAGAATTGGGGGCCTTCTTCCCCAGCTGAATGTTCAAGAAGCCAGAAGGCACAGTGAGCCAAGGCTTGGGAGGATGCCATGGTCTTAGAGAGCCAGCAGCTAACATCATCTAAAATGGGAAGAGCTCTCCCTTCAAAATCCAGAGAGAAATCACAAGAAGAGGGTTTATTATACTCTCAACGTGTTCCTCATCACAAGAGGAACGAGTCTAAAAAATCATTCTAAGAATCGCTGAAGGAGAACCTTTCCTTATACATAAATACTCTGAAGCCAGAATAAGAGGGCTTGGGCTTATGTGATAGGGGAGAAATGCACCCAAATTTGTAGCTGGGTCTCACCCCATGAATGAGACACTCAAACTCCATTCAGTCCAGAAGATAGAAAAGAATTTTATTTGAAGAAAAAGTGGTTTATAGTGGTATAATAGGCTAATAGCTGGTGGAATAGTCTAGCCATTAATCAGGTAACCTTGGGGCTGAAAAGCCCAGGGGTTAGTAGGTTAGCCTCTGTAAAAATTAAAATTGGTCTCAATAATAAAAATATTTTCTTTTAGGAGATTTATTAAAGATCATTAGAAATAAAGGAATAAAAGGGATACAAAATAAAAACCACATGCCCATGGCTAATCAGTCAGTTAAAAATCTCCCACCTTACCACTACCATCCTTGCCATGAAGCCAAAGAGGCTGAGGCCCAGAACCCCCACTAAATTTATCCCCTGTCTATAGGAAGTACGTAATGACAGGAAGTCAGTAGACTCCTGGGAAATGTAGTTCTTTTGTGAGGATAACAGATTTCCAATTACACACCTCTTTGAAGCTGACTATATGGCATAACATCTCCATTATAAGGTGGTAGCTTCCACAAAGGAGTGGCAGCTTCCATGCCCTATGGATCAGGGTTGGCATATTTATTGGGGTCAGGTAACTTAGCATCTCCCTTTCCAGAATTAGGTGGAAGTATGTTTAGGGAATAAAGAGCATGCACAAGATTGGGGGGCCCCAGTACACAGGTTCCATGTTCCTCCAATGTCCACCTCATCATCAATTGTCAGGAGAGGTCTTGATGCCCTTCCAGAGTGGGAAAATGGGAAGGGGATATGGTACACTGGACAATCACTACAGGTAATTAATTATTTCTAAGAGCAATATAAGCAATTAAGAAAACAGAATGGATACAAAGCTGATGCCTAGCATAGACTGTTACAGATCTGGTATACAGAGTGGAGAATTAAACAATCTATAATTCATGCCTGACTAATGTTGACTACAGCTGACTACAGCTGATATTTAACTAGTGAGAAATGCAAGATTTTAGAAAAGGAGGGTCCCATTCTGATTATTGCCCTCTACTGCCCCACTGCCAGTCCACATCAATGTGTCACCAACTCTTAGGCTACTATAGCTGGAAGGCACTAAGAATGAGAGGACCTAAATTCAAATCCTGATTCAGCCAATTACTACCTAGGCAACTTTCTCATCTGTAAAATGAGGAAGCTGGATTAGGTAGGCTCCAAGACTCCCTTTACCATTCTCTAACAATGTTGCAAAAGCAAGTGAGGAAACTACAGTCCAGTGAAGGGGAATTTTGTCAAAAAATGGGGTGTCAATCTTTGTAAATCTAAATCCAGTTCTTTTTTCAAAATACTATGCCTTCTCCTGCCTTTTTTTTTTTAACTCTTTGGATTCTAAGGAAAAAGAGCAGTATGGAGTAGGCAATAAGGGTTAAGTGATTTACCCAGGATCACACAGCCAGGAAGCATCTGAGGCCAGATTTTAACCAATGATTTTCTGTCTTTAGGTCTGGCTTTCAATCCACCAAGCCACATCACTGCCCCATTCATGCCTTATTTTCTACATTTCCTCAAATTAATTTATCTTCTGGTCAGAATTACTCTCGCATCATCCCTTTTTTGTTTATTCCTTTTTAATGAGGGTTGGGAAGGCTTGTGACTTATGCATTGATTCCAAAAATATTTACTAAGCCAAACCTCTGTGCCAAGCACTGTACTTGATACTAGGGAAAAAATACAAAAACAAAGTATGACCTGCCCTCAAGGAACTTACATTCTTGGAGGAGGAGAAAAAACAAATACACAGAAGACTGAACACAAAGTATATAGAAAATAAACACAAAGGTAGGAAAGGAGAAAGGACCCTAAGCATATTGGAAACTGACATCTGAGCTAAGTCTTGAAGGGAGCTGAGAATTCTAAGAGTATTCCACCCACAGAGGTGGGAAATGAACTGTCCATTATGGAAAAAATGATCAAGTAGGTCAATTTGAATGGAACATAAAACAAGCACACCAAAGGCCTTAATGTGTAACTGACCTGGAAAAAGCCTTTGGAGCCAGATTTTAAAGGCCTTTGTTATGCTAGAGACAAGAGCGAATCCTGAAGGAAGTTGGTCAGACCTGACTTTAGAAAAATCATTAACATTTGTGTGGATGATGGACTGAAGAGAAGAAAGGGAGTATCAATTAAGAGGCTAGTGCAGGGACAGCTGTAAGCTCAGTGGATAGAGAGCCAGGCCTGAAGACAAGAGGTCCTGGGTTCAAATGTAACCTCAGCCACTTCCTAGCTGTGTGAGTCACTTAACCCTCACTACCTAGCCCTTACCACTCTTCTGTCTTTTTTTTTTTAATTTAATTAGATGATTTAGAATATTTTTCCATGGTTACAACACTCATATTCTTTCCCTCCCCTAACCCCACCCCCTTCCCATATCTGACACACAATTCCACTGGGTTTAACGTGTCATTGATCAAGATCCATTTCCATATTATTAATATTTACACTAGGATGATAGTTTAGAGTCTACTTTCCCAGACATAGCCCCATGAACCAATGTGATCAAGCAGTTGTCACTCTTTTATCTTGAAAAGAATACACAATATTGGTTCTAAGATGGAAGATAAAGGTTTAATATGTATATATGTACATATATATATATATTTATGAAAAAATATATAGCATGACGTATTTGCCTCTAATCCCAGTTTATTGACCCCTTAACTACTTTTCTGCCTTGGAACTGATACTCAATTATCAATTCTAAGATAGAAGGTAGGGGTTTAAAAAATAAAATAAAAAGAGACTACTGCAATAGTCTGGGCAAGAGATGATAAGGATCTGAAATGAGGGAAGAGTGTGCCCATGTGCGTGGCAAGAAGAGAATTTGAGGAAATAGAATTGACAAGACTAACATTCCTTTCATCACTAAAAGCAACACAAATTGCATGAATTTATTTTATTCCTTCAAAAAGAAAAATGTCATGACTATCAACCTACCCTTCAGAGCCAATCAATACCATCTTTGAAATGTTCTCCGAGTTGGTAATTCACTGTAGTTCTTTCAGTTTACTTTTTTATTTTTTAATTTAATTCTTATTCTCATGCAAAACTCACTTCCATATTGGTCATTGTTGTAAAAGCACATTCATACATAATCAAAACTCCAAGATAAAACCATAAATACACTGATGGGAAAGATGACAACAGTTCTTTCTCTGGATGGTAATTCACTTTAAAAACATGTAATAAGCCATGTCTTTTAAGGCTGAGATTTTGATGATATAGCTCCTCCATCTACTCACCCATCCCCAGGACCCCTCACTGCCTTCCGTTACTGCTCAGTACCACTATTTTTCAAGAAGTGTTTTTCCAGGCATCATTTTTTCCTAATCCTTTGGAAATTCAGTGGTCTGTAAAAATTAATCTCTGAAAGATGTGAAAGATAAAGCAAAAAAAAAAAGTTTTTTCTTTAAAACTGCTAATCTAATGTGAATGGATACTCTAATTAACAAATATATTTAAAGGTTTGGTGCAGAAAGACACATGACCCCACTTGACCCTCTAGATCAAGGGTTCTTGCCCTTTTTGGGTCACAGAACCCTTTGACAGCTTAATTGGATCACTTGTCAGAATAATGTTCTCAAACGCATACCAAAAAAAAACAACATAGGATTACAAAGAAAACTAAACATACTGAAATATAATTTTGTATGGTGTGTGGGTGTGTAAAAAAGTTCATGGATGCCAGTTTAAGAACTGCATTAAACAGAATCTGGGATATTCTCAGGTGAAGTGAAGCAGTTGGACCACAAATACTCTAAAAAAAAAATCTAAAAGTTTTATTGTTACTCCAAAGAAATATTCCTCATCCAAAAATACATCTGGTTCTGACAAATATTTAGTTTATCTCACAAAGTGGCATCAAACCTCTAACTGAGCTGTCAATCAGGAAAACACTAAGAAACTTTTGGGTCTGACAAACTCCTTTCTTTCTTTTTTTTTTTTAAAACCCTGACCTTCTGTCTTGGAGTCAATACTGTTTATTGACTCTAAGGCAGAAGAGTGATAAGAGCTAGGCAATGGGGGTTAAGTGACTTGCCCAGGGTCACACAGCTGGGAAGTAACTCCTCTATCTGAGCTTAGAGGAAAGAAACAAAAGAAACCCTGAAACTTTATAGAAATGTTCTCTAGATCCAAAGCCTTTGAGATTTCAACATAGCTTAAGAATGGCTTATGGAACAACCTCCACGAATTGATGCAGAATGAAAGGAGCAGAACCAGGACAACATTGGACATGGAGACTGATACACTGTGGTACAATCAAATGTAGTGGCCTTCTCTATGAGTAGCAATGCAATGATCCAGGACAATTCTGAGGGACTTATGAGAAAGAACACTATCCACATCCAGAGGAAGAACTGTGGGAATAGAAACATAGAAGCAAAACAACTGCTTGATCACATGGGTCTATGGGGGTATGATTGGGGATGCAGACTCTAAACGATCACCCTAGTGCAATTATCAATAATATGGAAATGGGTCTTGATCAGTGACACATGTTAAACCCAATGGAATTACGTATCAAATACGGGGGGGGGGGGGGGGGGATGGGATGGAAAGATGGAAAGGGATGGTCTTGTAACCCTGGAAAAAATATTCTAAATCATCTAATTAAATTTTTAAAAAAGAATGGGTTACACTTGAGGACAGGTCACAGGGAAGGTGATCAGAACAGCTGAAGGGCTGAGGGGAAGGAGGGAAAGAAGGACAAACACTTGGAAAACATAACACAAAACACATAACAAGTGTTCTCCATTAGATTTCTTAAAGTAAGACATGACATTGGAACCAGCCCATTAATACAAATCAAAATAATTTGAACCAAATGTTTAGATTTTCAAGCTTTTTCCCCCATGAAGTACAGCACAATATTTTATTAGATAGTCAAAACTCTGGGCCACCCCACTTAAGAATTCAGATTGAAGGCATAACTATTTCTACTTTCCAAGCCCAAGTTTCCATATCTGGAAAAAAAGAATTAATACCTGTACTCTCCACATCACAGAGCTATTGCAGAGAAAGAAATTTAAACCATATCGAGTTACTAAGCCATTTTAAAATTTGTGCATTATTTGTGAATAACAGAACATGTTTATACAGAGGAGCAAAGTTGCCTAGCAGACAGATAACTAGACTTGAGTAAAGAGAAAGGCTTTGGGTTAGAATTGGGCTTTTTGACACCTAAAGGACATGTAATCAGGGCTAAGTTATTTAATTTCTCAATACCTCAGTTTCTTAGAGAACAGAACAGAACAGAACAGAACAGAACAGAACAGAACAGAACAGAACAGAACAGAAGGGCCTTACCTTCCGTCTTGGAGTCAATACTGTGTATTGGCTCCAAGGCAGAAGAGTGGTAAGGGCTAGGCAATGGGGGGTCAAGTGACTTGCCCAGGGTCACACAGCTAAGATGTGTCTGAGGCCAGATCTGAACCTAAGACAGCCCATCTCTAGGCCTGGCTCTCAGTCCACTGAGTCACCCAGCTGCCCCCCTCAGTTTCTTCTTTTGTAAAACAGAGTAATATCTCCAGTACCAGCCTGACAGGGTGGCCATAAGATTCAAAAGATGTAATGTATGTAAAACATTTTTCAAACTTTTAACTACATAGTTAATATTATAATCAGAGGGTCTGGAATGCCAGAAGTCCAAAAGTAAGGTGAAAGCTAAGGAGAGATCTATTAAGGAAGAGTTAAAACTGAGGAGAAAAACAGCTATAGGTCACAGTAAATAAATAGCATGCCAGGCCTGGGGTCAGGAAGAATTCAAGTTCAAATCCAATCTCAGAAACTTACTAGCTGTATGACCCTGGGCAAGCCATGTAACCCTGTTGGCCTCAGTTTCCTCATCAGTAAAAAATTGAGCCAGAGAAGGAAATGGCAAACCACTCCAGTGTCTTTGCCAAGAAAACCTGAAAAGGAATCATGAAGAGCAGGATGCAAACAAAAACAAGCAAACAGCAAAAATAAAATGGGAAGAGATAGGGACAATTAACATCCCATAAAAACAACTCCATAGGGAAATTAAACAATAAACACTGACTCCTAGAAGCTCTAGGTCTGAAGCCCTCTCCCCTGGTCTCAAAAGTGAAGGTCTTCTTCTTCCACCTACTTAAACTGCCCATCCATCTTTATGTAGACAGACGGAGTTATCTGTCTCCTAGCAACCATCATCCAACAAATTATGAGCCAAGATGAACTCAGGCTTCTGACATCTCTCTCCCCCATCATGCCATTAGGCTGAGCCCCAGCCCGACATGGAGCCAAGAAATCCACAATTCCCACCCAACCCCTGGGCCCTGAGGTGGGAAATGGAAAAGGTAAGATTCAGCCTGTCTGTCACTGCTTCAGAGACTGGCCTCCAAAGACCACAGAGTCCAAAAGAAAAAATGGCAATGACAAGCTGGAGGTTTTTCTCATGGAAAAGCCACCCACATATCCTGGCTCCTAACAATAATACGATGCTGAACTTGTTTCTCATAAGCACATAAGGAATGCTGTCAGATCAATGTTCTATCCAGCCCAACATGCTGTCTCTGACATTACCACCAAAGAATGAGAAGGCTTGGTGGATGAGCAAAGGACAGCCTCCACACATCAAAAGGTTAAAGGCAGTTTCCTTATCTGTAAAATTAAATGGTCTCTTTTTTGATCCTTTCTTGCTCCAACAGATGACCTAGCTAAGAACTGGAAACAAAGTAGATGTCCACCAATTGAGGAATAGCTCAATAAATTGTGGTATATGAAGATAATGGAATATTATCTATGTTGTAAAGAGATAATGTGTGATGAATACATAGAAGCATTGAAAGACGCATATGGACTGATGCAGGGAGAATTAGTAAAGCCAAGAAAATAATATACATAGTAAAAACAATAATGTAAAACAAAGACACACACACAAATTAAAGTAAATGGAACAGAGGCAGGGAGGTGGCTCAGTAAATTGGAGGTTCTGAGGTCAACTCTGGCCTCCGACACTTTCTAACTGTGGGCAATTAAGTCACTTAAGCCCCATTGCCTAGCCCTTATTGTTCTTCTGCCTTGAAACCAATACACACTATTCTAAGACAGAAGGTAAGGATTAAAAATACATATATTTAAGTAAATGGAACAAAATTCTAAAGATCAAGTGGGGTTCAAATGGAAATATGACAAGACACCCCCAAACTACCACTTCATGGAGGTGGGAGGTCCAACACTGCATTTCCCCCCCAGATTTTCTCCATGTATTGATTAATCATGCTTCCCCTCCCACCTCTCTTTAAAAAAATTCTATTTGTCATATGGAATGTCTCTCAGGGAAGAGGAGAAACACATGGGATCCCAGGGTGATGTAAGAAACCAAAAATATCAAACTAAAACCCCAAGAAAACAAAAACATCAAAACTAAAACCCAAACACCCTTAATTTCCCCCAAGTAAGACCATCCACAATCTCGTTCCATCTTAACCTTTCCATCCTTATAAAGAATCACTCCCCTTTACTTTTCACATAGATTATGCCCTGTGCTTTCTCGTTTTCATATGGGCCTTGCCATAACCCTACGCTCAAGAATGTTCCCATCTCTATCTCTGCCTACTCAGTCTTTGAGGTCCAGATCAAAAGCCAGTCCTTCTGGATGCCAACCGAAATGATCTCCAGGGGAAAGTCCTCAGAACCCTTGCATGGAACCTTTTTTATACCTTGGTAAAACATTTTTAACCTACCTCTTAAACAGTAACCAATCAGACTATTGGTGCTTTGAGAGCAGAGAGTGGACTTCATTGATTTTTATGTTACTCCTTCCTCATCTCAGAATTCTCCTGTGTTAAGCTGCACCACAGTAGGAATTTAATAATAGATTTTTTTTTAAATAATAAAGATCAGGGCACTAGGTGGCTCAGTGGATTAAGAGCAAGGCCCAAGGACAGGCAGTTTGGGGTTCAAATTTGGCCTCAGACACTTCCTAGCTGTGTAACTCTGGGCAAGTCACTTAACCCCCATTGCCTAGTCCTTACCACTCTTGATTCTAAGACATAAAGTAAGGATTTAAATAATAATAATAATAATAATAAAGATCACCAACTAAAACTATCCCTCCATGAATTTATATAAGCCCTTCTTTAACATTTGTTATTTAACATTTCAACCTGTACTATATCTCAGAGTCATGAATGTATAATTAAAATTTTGAACCCCAGAACTCTCTTTCCCAGCTTCCCATGTTCCTTCTCACATTATGTACTAACTTAGGGAGGATATAAGTTTTGTTTAGCTCCACCCTCGCATTCTCTTCTCCTACTAATATAGTCTGGAAAACTTCTCTTTACTCAGGCTTTTACTTGTCTTTTTATTTCTACTACTTCAAGCAACTATTAATAAATCTTACAAAATATAATACCTGGAGTTATTAGATATTAATTTTAATCTTGCATTGATATCTTGTGATCACTGTGGTATGAAGATCTATTTCCTTGTATTTCTCTTAATTTAACTATTTAGAATTTGAGAGAGAGGAGAATTTCCCTAGAATTTTGTGAATAAGTCCATGTTCACTCGATGTAGGTGCCTCATGATTTGATCTGAACCTATAAATGGGTTACACCCAAGAGTAGGGCTAATAAACTCACCTGGAAATATGCCCTTTCCATTATGACTGCTCCCAAGGCAGCGCTTGGTAAATAGCCTTCATTTGCCTACTACTCTGGGCAGACAAGTAATGTCACATCCTTTCCTTCTGCTGTGGAATGGGAATGACAAGATTCCTCTGAGATAAGGAAGCTTGGCGGGCTACCTCCCACCAGACCAATCTCCCTTCATTCTAGACCTCTTTCTCACACTCCTTTATCTACTCATCCTCAGTGAGACAACACTGCATTCTCCTCAACACACCACTCAACATATTCCTATATTTCCTACTTCCAACCCTCACAGATACTAAAGGGGAACTCAGAGTACTCCTTCCCACCACCCTTGTCTGTCTGTCTGTCTGTCTCTCTCTCCTTGTCTCTCTCCCCCAGATTCTCTCTCTATTGCCATTGCTTAGTAAGTAATCTCTCCTCTTGAGATCACAGGATTAAAATTTTCCTCAAATCATGGTGGCTTGGTGTGTACCAACCCCCATTTCATTCTCCCTCCTTTCTCACATGTACTCCTACAAGGGAAGGGAATAAACACTTCTTATGCACTTACTATGTGCCAAGTTCTTACAAATAATTATTTCATTAGTTACTCAGAGTTCCGTGCCTAATTCACCATCTCTCTTTCTTCCTCAATTCGTTGTGGTTCAGTCGTTTCAGTCACTTCATGATCCACTTAGGGCTTTTCTTGGCAAAGATACTGCAGCATTTGCCATTTCCTTCTCCAGTTCACTTAACAGATGAAGAAACTGAGACCAACAAGGCTAAGTGGTTTGCCCAGGGACACAGAGCTTGTAAGTGTCAGTGGCTGGATTTGAAGTTAGGTCTTTCTAATTCCAGTCCCGGAGTTCTTTTTATACTCTCACCACTGCCTCCAATGCTTTCACTCCTCAGAACTTTCGCAAGACATTACTCCTTACATCTTTCTCCCTTAAATCCTCCAGTAGTCGTTACTCCTCTCTTAGTCCATTGCTCTTGACTTTACTTTCCTCCCGTCCCAGTCAAAACCCTAGAGATAACCAAGCTTTTCCTATTAACATTTATTCTTCACTAATCACCAGATGACCAAACTAGAGGGGAAAAATCACACATCCATGCTTTCTGGGTACACAATAAATGCATATTATCCAAACAAACACAATTGGGCCCACACTACAGAGGAATCATTCACCCCCCCCCCCAATTCTCTATTTCATTCCCTACAAAAGTTATCCCAAACTTTTGTTTTCTTTGCTCAAACCTTCCATATCTGTCAACTGAGGGCGTTCCCTCTAACTTTACTGAGAAATTGAGGTCTTTCACCAGGAGCTCCCTCTTCTTTCATTCTCTTTATCTCAAAACTCCTTGAACTCATCCACTCCCCAAGCTCCCTCCTCCCTTCCTTGAGATGAATTTTCTCCTGGCCAAGGTCAAGTCTATTACAGGTGCCCTTGATCCCATCCTCTCATGTCTTTTCCAAAAGATCACTCCTTTAATTAGCTTTCTCTAACCTTCAACTTTTTCCTATTTACTGGTTCCTTCTCTCCTATCTGAGTCTCATCATCCTTCCCTAAATCCTACCACCCCCTCAAGCTATAATTCTATATCCTCAACCAAATTAAAAGAAAAAACTGCCTATCCTACTGCTTCCATTTCCTGTCATCTCACTCATTTTGCAATCTGGCTCAACTGAAACTTTTCTCTCCAAAATTACTAATTATTGCCAAATTTTATGGCAATAATATAAAAATTAAAATTAAATTATGGCAAAAAAAAAACTCTGAAAAGGACTGAATACTATCTCCTCTCTAGGTTTTAGATTTTTGTTTTTGTTTTTGTTTTTTTTTTTTGACATTTCCCTTTCTCTTCTGGCTCTCGCCTTACCTGTCTGATCACTTTCTGGATCTCTTGCCGATATCTAATTCTCTAAATTTTTGCATATTCTCTAGGGCTTTGTCCTGGGCCCTCATCATTCTCAATGACCTTGATGGTGCCCATTAGCTTTTTTAAAAATCATAACTATATAGATGAATCACATCTATCCATTTCCCATTTCTCCTCTAAGCCTCAGTCTCATACCAACAACCTCTTAATGGATATTTTAAACTGAATTATCTCAGAAACATCTCAAATTTAACACGCCCACAAGAGAACTCATCTTTCCTCCAAAACTTACTCCTCTTCCAAATTCCTCTATTTCTATCAAAGGCACCATCAACATTATTTTAGTTTCCAGTAACTATCTTGAATCTGGAATAACTCCAGTAACTATCTTGAATCTCTCACCTTCCCTCACCCCATGTCTCCAACATTTGTCAGACCTTGCCCCCTTCTACCTCCACAACATCTCCCATCACTGATTACTTCTCTCTACTCATGCAGCTGCCATTTATAAAGCTACCCTTCTTGTTCAGCTACCATCTTTCTACTAGCCTCCTAATTGATCTCTCTGCCTCAAGTCTTTCCCTATTACAGTCTAGCATCCACACAGGCACCAAAGTTATTTCCCTTAATCTCATACCTGACCAGATCACTAAAGAAAAATCTAGGATATCCCTAATTTCTCTAAGATAGAGTACAAACTCTTTCACCAACTGGCCCTAACCTTTCTTTCCAGCCCCGTTGTATTTTACTCCTCCTCCTCCTCTATATTTTTCAGTCTAACCAAACTGGCCATCACTCTGTTCCTCCCTCATCACACTTCATCTTCCATCCCCATGCCTTCACACTAACTTCCCTCATCCTTGGAATGCACTAAACCACCACACCCCATGTCTACTTTGAAAGTCCCTCTCTTCAAAACATAGCTCTTGATTCCCTCAATTGCTGATGGTCTTTTCCCTATCTTTCATTTATCTGCTTTGTTTTTATTTGCATTTATTTTCTTTAGAGGTAGCCTACATGTATTTACATGAGTACTTGTCTGTGGATTGAATGGAAGCTTCTGGAAAGCTGGGATTGTTTCTTTTTTTTTTTTTTAATATCCCTGAGATGTAGCTCAGTGTCTGGTATATGGTTGGGTCTTAATAAAAGCCTCCTATTGGGGGAAGCAGGGGGGCCCTAGGTAGCACAGTATTTAGAGAATTGGACCTGGTATAAGGAGGATCTGGGTTCAAATCTGCCCTTAGACACTTTCTTAGTTCTGTAAACCTGGACAAATCACTCAACCCCTCTTGCCTAGCCCTTGCCCTTCTTACTGACAGTTGTTATTAGGATAGAAAGTGAGGACGTTTAAATGCCTGCTGACTGATTTGTCTGAAAGGCAAGCATGTTTCTCATGGTCACTCTTCAAGGCAAATGAAATTAAAAAGCATTTATTAAACATCTACAGTGTGTCAGGTACTGTATAAAGTCCTGGGGTACAATGAAATGTTTTTTTAAAAAAGCAATTCCTGCTCTCAAAGAGCTTACAATCTGATTAGGGAGACCAATGTGAAAATAATAACTCATAAGGTAAATGTATGTACAGCACAAACTGAAGACAGTTAACAGAGAAAAGCATTACCAGAAAAACTTTTTGAAGAAGGTAAAATTTTAGATGGACTTGGGGGGGAGGGTGGGGGGGAGGAGGGGAGAAGGCGAAGAAGCCAGGAGATGTAGGTGAGAAAAGAGATCATTCTAGGAATGAGAAGAGCCAATGAAAATGTGTGGAATAGAACAGTCATCCACTTGCCTGGCATGAGAAACAACAAGGAGGTCAGGAGAAAGATTAAAGGTACAAGGGGCTAGATTATGAAATACTTCAAAAACCAGAGGATGTTGTTTGATCTTGTAAGCAAAAAGAAGCAACTGGAGTTTACTGAATAGGAGGAATGACAGGGTCAGACTTGCACTTTAGGAAAAATGAAATTGGCAGCTAAATGAAGAATGGACTGGAGTGGAATGGGAAATTTTGCTAAATTCAGCTTTTTTCTTGTGCAGCTTTCACACCTACAAATAAATGCTATCAGTACTGAAAAATAACATCATAATTGTATTATTCTTAATGTATGCCTAGGAAAGACAGATGCTAAAAGATTTAAAATTAAATGTAGAGGTTTCACTGAACCAATGAATGCAGATGGTTCCTATAAATAGCTTGATCTCTGGGTGCAGAATGAGATCAAGGAGAGCAGTTGGGCTGAGTACATTAATGCATTGGTGGTATTCTGAAAGTAAAGCCAAATAAGAACACATTTGAAAAGGTCATAAGTACACCAAACCAATCTTAAGGACTACCTTTAGAATTGTAAAGGGAACTTGTGTCTGTAAACGTGTCTGTAAAGCACCTTCACAGCAACCCATTCCATATTAATAAGGCCTAGCACCCTAAGACAATGCTATAGAAAGATCAACATTCCATCCATGCCCAGAAGAAGATTGATTATACATTCTCAAGAGTCTTTCATAAACAAGTCAAATTCTACACAAATAATTGTGGGAAAAGCAGCCATCACTGGATTTGTTGAAAGTAACTGAAAGTGGTTTATATCTAAGGCTAGCCTTCAAAACAACCAAGATCCACAATTTGCTTCTGACTTCCCAAATTTCAGCACCATGCCTCCCAATGAGCACCTTCAACTCCCTCACTTTTTCTCTTCCTTTTATGTGTTATCTTCTCCCATTGGGATTGGAGTTCCTAGAGGGCAGGGACTAACAGTTTCTTGGATTGATTGTATTTGCATCTCCAGTTCTAAAATAAAAGGCTTAAGGCCAGCCTGCCAGCCCACAATTTAAAAAGTTTTCAGAAAATATCCCTTTTAGAGTAAAATGGGGAAGTAGGAGAGAAGTATGGAAACACATAAGCAGTTGTTTTTTTTTAATTTTAAACATTATTTTATTTGGTCATTTCCAAACATTATTCACTGGAAACAAAGATCATTTTCTTTTCCTCCCCGCCCCCTCTCCCACCACCTTTCCCTCTCCCATAGCTGATGCACAATTCCACTGGTTATCACATGTGTTCTTGACTCGAACCCATTTCCCTGTTGTTGGTATTTGCATTAGAGTGTTCATTTAGAGTCTCTCCTCAGACATGTCCCCTCAACCCCTGTAGTCAAGCAGTTGCTTTTCCTCAGTGTTTTTACTCCCACAGTTTATCCTCTGCTTGTGGATAGTGTTTTTTAGATCCCTGCAGATTGTTCAGGGACATTGCATTGACACTAATGGAGAAGTCCATCACCTTCGATTGTACCACAATGTATCAGTCTCTGTGTACAATGTTCTCCTGGTTCTGCTCCTTTCGCTCTGCATCACTTCCTGGAGGTTGTTCCAGTCCCCATGGAATTCCTCAACTTTATTATTCCTTTTAGCACAATAGTATTCCATCACCAACATATACCACAATTTGTTCAGCCATTCCCCAATTGATGGGCATCCCCTTGTTTTCCAATTTTCGGTCACCACAAAGAGCGCAGCTATGAATATTCTTGTACAAGTCTTTTTCCTTATTATCTCTTTGGGGTACAAACCCAGCAGTGCTATGGCTGGATCAAAGGGAGACAGTCTTTTATCACCCTTTGGGCATAGTTCCAAATTGCCCTCCAGAATGGCTGGATCAATTCACAACTCCACCAGCAATGAATGAATGTCCCTACTTTGCCACATCCCCTCCAGCATTCATTACTTTCCATAGCTGTCATGTTAGCCAATCTGCTAGGTGTGAGGTGATACCTCAGAGTTGTTTTGATTTGCATCTCTCTGATTATAAGAGATTTAGAGCACTTTTTCATGTGCTTATTAATAGTTTTGATTTCTTTGACTGAGAACTGCCTGTTCATGTCCCTTGCCCATTTATCAATTGGAGAACGGCTTGATTTTTTGTACAATTGATTTAGTTCTTTGTAAATTTGAGTAATTAAACCTTTGTCAGAGGTTTTTGTGAAGATTGTTTCCCAATTTGTTGCTACCCTTCTGATTTTGGTTCCATTGGTTTTGTTTGTACAAAAACTTTTTAATTTTATGTATTCCAGATTATTTATTTTGCATTTTGTAACTCTTTCTAAGTCTTGCTTGGTTTTGAAGTCTTTCCCTTCCCAAAGGTCTGACATGTATGCTATTCTGTGTTCGCCTAATTTTCTTATAGTTTCCTTCTTTATGTTCAAGTCATTCACCCATTTTGAATTTATCTTGGTGTAGGGTGTGAGGTGTTGATCTAAACCTAATCTTTCCTACACTGTCCTCCAATTTTCCCAGCAGTTTTTATCGAATAGTGGATTTTTGTCCCAAAAGCTGGGATCTTTGGGTTTGTCATATACTGTCTTGCTGAGGTCGCTTTCCCCCAGTCTATTCCACTGATCCTCCTATCTGTCTCTTAGCCAGTACCAAATTGTTTTGATGACCGCTGCTTTGTAATATAGTCTGAGATCTGGGACTGCAAGACCCCCTTCCTTTGTATTTTTTTTTCATTATTTCCCTGGATATCTTTGATCTTTTGTTCTTCCAAATGAACTTTCTTATGGTTTTTTCTAAATCAGTAAAAAAATTTTTTTGGAAGTTCCATGGGCATGGCACTAAATAGATAGATGAGTTTGGGTAGGATGGTCATTTTTATTATATTGGCTCGTCCTACCCATGAGCAGTTAATGTTCTTCCAATTGTTCAAGTCTAGTTTTAGTTGTGTGGCGAGTGTTTTGTAGTTGTGTTCATATAGTTCCTGTGTTTGTCTCGGGAGATAGATTCCTAAGTATTTTATTTTGTCTGAGGTAATTTTGAATGGGATTTCTCTTTCTAGTTCTTGCTGCTGAGCTGTGTTGGAATTATATAGAAATGCTGATGACTTATGTGGGTTTATTTTGTATCCTGCAACTTTGCTAAAGTTGTTGATTATTTCAATTAGCTTTTTGGTTGAATCTCTAGAATTCTTTAAGTAGGCCATCATGTCATCCGCAAAGAGTGATAACTTGATCTCCTCCTTGCCTATTTTAATGCTTTCAATTTCTTTTTCTTCTCTAATTGCTACTACTAGTGTTTCTAGTACAATGTCAAATAGTAGAGGTGATAATGGGCATCCTTGTTTCACTCCTGATCTTATTGGGAATGCATCTAGTTTATCCCCATTGCAGATGATATTAGCTGATGGTTTTAGATATATACTGTTTATTATTTTTAGGAATGACCCTTCTATTCCTATGCTTTCTAGTGTTTTTAGTAGGAATGGGTGTTGTATTTTATCAAAGGCTTTTTCTGCATCTATTGAGATAATCATGTGGTTCTTGTTGGTTTGCTTGTTGATGTGGCCAATTATGTGGATAGTTTTCCTAGCAGCAGTTTTTTTAAAAAGCTGATTTTTCTATTATTACTCATCTATAAAATAGATAATACCTGTCCACCTACCTTATAAAGCTACTACGAAGAACGTGTTGTATTAGCTTTTAAACGCTTGGTAAATATGAGTCATTAATCTACATGCCTATATATATATACACATTTGTCTGGTTTATATGTGGTTGTTCTCACACTGGTCTCCCCAATTAGACTGTAAGCTCTTTGGAGTAGGAACTGTTTTTTTTTTTTTTTAAAGCATTTCATTGTATGATCCGGGACAATTCTGAGGGACTAATGACAAAGAATATTATCCACCACCAGAGAAAGAATTGGTGGAGTCAGAATGCAGAAGAAAACATATGATTTATCACTTGTTTATTTGGATATAGGATTTGGGGTTTGGGTTTTATAGGATTATTCATTACAAAAATGAATATGAAAACATGTTTTGTATGATAATGTACTTATAACCCAAACTAAATTGCTTGTCAGCTCCAGGAGGGGGGAGGGAAGAAAGGAGGGAGGCAAACTTGGGTAAACTTATGTGGAAATTTGTTATTAAACATTTTTTTAAACTTTTCATTGTATCCCAGGACTTCAATCTTCAAAAACTCAATTCATAAACATGCAGATACTGAGCTAAAAGGGAACTTAGAGGTCACCTAACATAATCCACCATTTTAGAGGTTTAAAAAATTACATGATTTGACCAAAGCCACAGAGGTTGTAAATATATGGAGCCAGGATTCTAACCAGGTCCGTGGAGTCCAAAATCAAAGCTTTTTCCATTCCACCACATTTTCTCCCAAATCAATGAACATATATTAAGGGAAGACCTACTATACGCAAAGCACTGTGCTTGACACCAGGAATATACACAAAGCAGCCCCCATCTTCTCTCAAGTGGCTTACAGTCCACAACGTGGTAAGCCAAGTTGCCTTTTCTGTCAAGCCCCTACTTCAAGTTCAGAGAAAATTAGAATGGATGGAAGAACCTGGAAAGTACCCAACGGTCCTCTGCTTGATTTCCCTCTCACAATAATCAATTTATATTCCACAAGGAGAATGCTGGGACTCCTCTCTCTAGGGAATATCTCCAGAGCAAGAATGGGATGAAAAGGAGATTTTTTTAATTTTTTTTTTAAGGGAGGAGAGCAGAAGAAACTATGAATGTGCAAAAAGCAGCTTAGGTCTTGATTATCTCATTTTCAATGGACAATGGAAAAACCAACCTCTTAAGGGTTGGTAGCAGCCAATGTATATTCCACTAGGCAGCACATGCAGTGGATTAAGCTACAAGGTGGGGCAGAGGCAGTGGAAAGCTTAGACACATGAATTCCTGAAGTTAGATCAGGGGCATGGGGTACTTTTCCAGGATCTTTCTTCCCTTTTTAATTTCCCTCCTGGGAAGGACAGAACTTTCCAATAGCTCTTCCTGCAATGAGCCTAGAGATAGACTGGGAAATTTTCTCATGACGTCTTCCCTTTTGTTCTCTCTTGCCAAGCAACTTAAAGAGAAACTAATCCTGGACTCTGCAAACTAGATTACTTCATCCTTGTGGCTCAGGGAAAAAATGAAAATAGGAGGCAGAAGAAATCCTTCCCCCACCCCTGACTACAAGCTTGGAGATGGAACAGTAGTACACTTAAGTTTTCTAGTTCTGGTATATTCGGAGGAGCAGTCGGTGCATAGAAAGAAGTAAACAGAGTCCTAGTCTATGAGTTGTCATCGATTTAAAGCTGGAAGGGGTTTTAGACCTTATCTAGTCCAACTGCCACAGTCCTGCCAATTTTGCAGATGAGAAGACTGAGGCCACAAAGTTGTCAATTGATTTGCCCAAAGTTACTCAAGATTAGTTCATGGGAGACTCAGGATTCAAGCTTGAAGGTTTTGATTTGAAATTCAGTATTTTTTCCTTCTACATTTCTGATTGAAAAATTTTTCACAAGTATTCTCTTAACTACTTAATGAGAGAGACAGAGACAGACAAGCCAGCTAGGTAGTCCAGTGGATAGAGTACCAGGACTGGAGTTCAAATTTGACCCTGGCCAAATCCCTGTTTGTCTAGTCCTTGCCTCTCCTGTCTCAATCCTAAAGCAAAAGGGGAGGGAGGGAAGGAGGGAAGGAGGGAAGGAGGGAAGGAGGGAGGGAGGGAGGGAGGGAGGGAGGGAGGGAGGGAGGGAGGGAGGGAGGGAGGGAGGGAGGGAGGAAGGGAGGGAGGGAGGGAGGAAGGAAGGAAGGAAGGGAGGGAGGGAGGGAGGGAGGGAGGGAGGGAGGGAGGGAGGGAGGGAGGGAGGGAGGGAGGGAGGGAGGGAGGGAGGAAGGGAGGAAGGAAGGAAGGAAGGAAGGAAGGAAGGAAGGAAGGAAGGAAGGAAGGAAGGAAGGAAGGAAGGAAGGAAGGAAGGAAGGAAGGAAGGAAGGAAGGAAGGAAGGAAGGAAGGAAGGAAGGAAGGAAGGAAGGAAGGAAGGAAGGAAGGAAGGAAGGAAGGAAATGGAGGTCAGGAGGGAGAGAACTCCAGGCATAGAAATTTAACTGTGCAAAGGCATAGAAATAGATGGAATGGAATGTATAAGGTTAACAGTAGTAGGCAGGCCAGTTTAATGGGAATATAAAGTATATGAGAAGGAGAAATGGAAATAAATCCAAGACTGTAGCAAAGTTATAAAGTGTTTTAAAAATACTAAACAGCAGAGTTCATATTGTTTTCTTAGAGAAAATAAGGAGCAAATGATCAGATCTATACTTTATAAACATCAATTTGGCAGCTATCAAAGATAGTTTGGAGAAGGGAGAGATTTTTAGGTAGGGAGAAGACTTAGGAGTCTGCTTCAATGATCATAATAAAAGGTAACAAGTGAGGCAAGTAGGTAGCACAATGGATAGAGCACCAGGCCTGGAGTCATGAGGACCTGGGTTCAAATTTGGCCTCAGAAACTTCCTAGCTGTGTGATCCTGGACAAGTCACTTAACCCCAATTGCCTAGCCCTTCCCACTCATCTGTCTTAAATTTGATACTAAGAAAAAAATAAAATGAAATAAAT
This sequence comes from Monodelphis domestica, assembly GCF_027887165.1. Taxonomy (NCBI): domain Eukaryota; kingdom Metazoa; phylum Chordata; class Mammalia; order Didelphimorphia; family Didelphidae; genus Monodelphis; species Monodelphis domestica. Next base: position 341,670,685 of record NC_077227.1, on the reverse strand, counting down.
GAAATTGATACTAAGACAGAAGGTAAGGTAAAAGAAAAAAATTTTTAAATAAAAGGACCTAAAGTAGGGAGGTGCCTGTGTGAAAAAAGAGAATAGTATAAGAGATAAGGTGGAAATAGAATAAATAACACTCGGTAAGTGATTGAGCATGGATCGTAGGGAGTCACGGAAAAGTCCCCTAAGATTGCCCAGCTAAGTGCAGGATGGGAACAGCAACATGGACACTCAACCAAATAAGTGTACAAAGTGAATGCTATATTGCGTGATCAATCAATCATCACTTGTTGCTCAATGTAACTCACCCATAACCACTGGACCAGGTTAATTAGAAACCTATCAGATATTTTTCAAAAGTCAATGATTTTGCATGCTGCCGATAGCAAATACAGTGAAATGCATCTGTTTTAATAAAGATTCCAAGACCTGAGTCATATGAATGACACTTCATGGTGTGTAAAGGGAACCCCTTCCTCCCAGGGTCATGAACTTTCTGCTTGTCCAAGCCAGCCCATTAGCAACCAGGAACCAGGGGTTATGGGTCCAGGTCAGAGAGACTTTGATTGGTTCCTGAGATGTGGTAGACCAGTGTAGAGGGAAAGGATGTGAGGTGGAGAAGGAGAACTATAAAAATGAGACTGGAGAGGAAGAGAGACATTTTTCTCTGGAGATTTTTGGCAGGGTGCATTTCTGTGATTCGTTATGTGATCCAGGTGGAAGACACTCTCGTGGGCTGGTAAGATTAGGGCAGAAGGCTAGGAAATATTTTTCTATTTCCTTCCCTCCTTATTTCTTTCTTAGATTATATTCATATTAAAATTAAATTGTTAAAAGCTACTATCATCCTCATGACTTAAGGGTTAATTATTTTATAAATGGCGACCACACCAATCTTTTTAAACTAATATTTTCTTGCCAAACAAATTTCTAAAGATTACATTTAGCATATTACATTTAGTATATTAATTTTTCAATACAATGGGTTCTTTATTCCTTTTATTACTAGTCTATATATTGCAAAAAATAAATAAATTTAAAAGTAGCAGTTCATATCCTATAAATCCTAGGCTTGCAAGACACAGAGAGTCTTGTGTTGTTTTTTTTTAACAGCACTCATCTCTAGCTCTAGCGATGGTGTCACATCCATAAAGCATTAACCTCACAATCTCTTTCAAAGATAATCAAGGGCCATTTAAAGGTGAGGAACAGAGGCAGAGAAAATTACAAAGGTCACTCTCATTCAATGTAAGAACCAGAGTTGGAATTCAACTCTCACTTCCTGTCCAAAGCTCAGTACCTAGTAAAAATTGAGGTAGATACAGTCCAGGAAACCATTTTGTTCTACCCAATATATAAGCTTCCAATGGTAGACAAGAGGAAAAGAAGGCTCACAATTAACCAAGGTTATGTTACCTATGATCTTCTCATTCTTGCAACTATTAACAACCTTGGGCTAGGCTTGCCAGCATTTCCATAAAAGAATTCTTATTAATTAACTCAAGCCAGTTAACCCTTGAAAAATGAAAATGAACCATCATGGGAAATCCACTAAATGTGTACAAGTCTTGAAATGAATCAATATGGTTCTCCCTTCAAACATGGAGATTCCAAACCATCCAAAGGCTGGAATGAGAAAGAACTGCTGGTCAGAGGCTGTTGTTCCATTGGTCTCCTCATGGTGTGTAAGAAGAAAGCTGAGGAAGTCCCTAACAGGTTGGAAAAACCCTCCATGACAGAAGGGGGGAAGGGGGGACAAAGATTAAACAGGTTTTAAGATATATATCAAGGGGCAGCTAGGTGGCTCAGTGAATTCAGAGCCAGGTCTAGAGACTGAAGGTCCTGGATTCGAATCTGTTCTTAAACACTTCCTAGCTGTGTGACCCTGGGCAAGTCACTTAATCTCCACTGCCTAGCCTTCACCACTCTTTTGCCTTGGAACCAATATACAGTATTGATCCTGACAGAAGGTAAGAGTTAATTTTTTAAAATAAATAAATGAAATGCATATAGAATAGAATACAACAAAATATGAAAGGAAGCAATTATAATGAAATGCAGTTTATTTTTTAAAAAATTGTTTTCAAAGACATTCAAGGATTCCAAATGAAGGACACCTGGTGGGCATTACTAAATGTGTGTTTCTAAAAACTGTTTTTCTAATGTTTCTTGTCCACACTATTTTCTGCTGTGGTTCTTTATTTTTGGTCTGGTTCTGTGGTTTTATGGAGGAAGCACTCAATGCAGAAAGTTACCCTCTCTCTCCCTTACCCTCTATTCCCACCCCCAGCCTCCCAAGCAAGGTCAGCAGCTCTATAATTTAGGGTCTTGTAAAGTATCTGGGAGCTGAAAGGGATTAAGTGACTTGCCCAAGGTCACAAAGCAAATGTGTCAGAGGCAGGATTTGAAACTAGGTGTTTCTGACTCCAAGCCCAGCCCTCTATCCATTAACACCACATTGCTTCCCATAATTAAAAAGACAGAAGAGAGATGGGTATCTGAGTGGTAAAGAGGAATAAATTAATCAGACTTCAATGTCTACAAATTTCTGTCTACTCATCAATAATTTCTGATACATAGAAACAAAAATATGGTTTAAAAATAAGAAGAAACTTGAAACATGACCTTGTTTCTCCTTTGCCAAAACTATGACTGCATCATTAACGAGCCTCTAGAGAATACCAGTATTGTAACTCACAGGAAAATCTTGAGGAAAAAAAAGCCACAGTCAAGGTCTGAAACTCTACAATAAAAATTCCATTTGTCATTTCAGAATTGCCATGTGATAACTTGGCAGATAACTTGAGGACAATAAAATTCTTAAAAACCAGAGAGAGAAAAATATCACAAAGCAAAACTTGTCTAGAGAATCTCTCAATCTAAGAAGACATTTAAAAAATTGTTTTTCTCTGAAGTCTCAAAAAACAACTTTATAGATAATCCCTAAAAATAGGTTTCCATCGCAATTTCACATCATATATGAAAGCTATAGAGGATATAGACAAAAACAAAAACATCCTATCACCAAGAAACATATTCTATTTGAAAAAGGAAAATTCTAATAGGAATTATAGGTTTAAGAAATCATCTAATCCCAACCCCTCATTTTTATAGATGAAAAAATGAAGTCTCACAGAGAAACAACAGGGCCAGACCCATAAAGAGATAGTTGTAAGAATTAAGACTTAAATCCAGATCATGGCTCAAATTCCAGGGTTCTACTCACTATACCATACTACCACTGGAAAGAAAGGAGTAAAAATAAAAAGCACTCACATTTATATGGTGTTTTGTTTTACAAAGTTCTCTTATTGTGACAATTTTGGCAAATATCTTCCCTTCGGTGCAAGAAGAAAAGAAATAGACTTGTTCAGCACTTCTTTGCACTTTGCAAAATTCTTTTTATATACATTATGTCATCTGACCCACACAAAAAGGTATTCGAATCCCATTTTTTACAGATGAGGAAACAGATGCTTTCAAAGATCGGGCAGTTCGCCCAAGGGCACATAGCTAGAAATCCCTGGAGGACATGGGTTTGAATCAACTTCTGGCCCTTAATAATCTCTTCACCATCCCTAGGCCTCGGTTTCCTCATCCGTAAAATGGCAAGATTGGACTAGAAGACCTCCCTTCTAGCTCTAGATCTAAGATCCTAAGTATAAAAAGATGGAATTTCCATTCAGATCGGACTGACCCCCACGTTCACAGTTTTAGAGCAGTAGCAAAAAAGACAAAAGAATGCTATAATCTTGCATCCAGGAAACATCATCTTACTTCACCAGCCTGGGCTACCAAGTGAACATATATTATTTCTGCTGTCAGCTGCCCGAAGACAGCTCTGTGGATGGCCCAGAAGCGATGGTGACTGATTCTGCTGGTCTTATGAACAAACCATTGGTTGTTTCTTTTTTTTTAAGAGCCTGAGAAAGTCTGAGACTTTCTACAGAGCAGCATTTTCAACATGTGTGAACACTTCACTTTGAAAGGGGCATTTTTCCTGACATTAAGACAAGTCTGCTTGAAATAACACTTACCCTTTAATAAAGTTTCTGTTCTGCCTATAGTCTATTTATTGTCCTTTAGTTGAGTTGGTTACCCTCAACCTGGACATTCCCCAAACTCCGGCTTGGGGCTTGCCAGTTACCTCAGTCTGGGATCTAAGGTGAAGGGGAACCCCAAAGGTGGATGAGCAGCCCTGAAAAGGGCTCAGCAAGCTCTCACACCAAAGGTGATGTTCTTAACAAAGATACTACCCTAGAGGTATCTGTCATTTCCTTCTCCAGCTCATTTTACAAATGAGGAAACTGAGGCAAACTGGATTAAATGACTTGTCCAAGGTCACACAGCTAGTACGTGTCTAAGGCTGGATTTGAGCCTAGTGAAGGCTCTATATCATCTAGCTGTCCTATATATCAAACCCTAACTTTTCTCCCAAGCTCCAGTCTCACATCACCAAGTACCTGTGAACATCTTAAACTGGATATCCCTGAGCCATCTCAAATTCACTATGTTCAAAACAGAATTTATTATCTTTTTCTCCAAACCTTCTCCTCCTTCCTCTTCCAGACCTCTCTATAAGTGTCAAGGCTATCCCTATCCTCCAGGTGACCCAGGCTTACAACCTGAAATGGCATCCTCAAATCCTCACCCCAAATATCCAGTATGCTGCCAATCATGGTGTGTTATTTTTTTAAACCTCCAGAATGCCCACAGATGTCCCCTTCCCTCCACTCAGAAAGTCATCAGGGATTACACCAGTCTCCTTTTTGGGGTTTCTTCAAGTCTCTCCCCAATCCAATTCATCAGCTGCCAACAGAATTTTCCTTCGGCACTGGTCTATGTCAGCATCCAACTCTATCAACTCCAGTGATTCTCAATCATCTCCAGGATCATATGCGAAATATTCTTGTTTGCCTTTTAAAGCCCTTCACAACCTGTCCCCTTGCTACCTTTCCAGTCTTATGACTTTACTCTCCTCCAAATGCTCAACAATCCAGCAACAATGGCCTTCTTGCCTTTTCAATGGTGCCCCATGCCTCTAATGCTCTCCCTCCTTATCTCTGCTTGCTGGATGGGGGAGAGGGAGAGGAGGAGAGGGAAAGAGGAAGAAGAGGATGAGGAGGAGAGAGGGAAGAGAGAGAGGAAGAGAGAGAAAGAGAGAGGGAGGGAGACAGAAAAGAGAGGGAGGGAGAAAGGAGGGAAAGGGAGAGGGAGAGAGGGAGAGAGGGAGAAAGAGAAAGAGAGAGAGAGAGAGAGAGAGAGAGAGAGAGAGAGAGAGTGAGTTCTGGAGCAAAGACAAAATGACAAAGAATGCCAAAGTCTCACATACCTAAAATATCACCTCACAGTCCAGAAGTGAGAGTGACTAATTTTTCTGGTCCTTTGAACAAACCATTGTTTTTCTATTATTGTTTCCCCCATTAAAATGGAAGCTATTAAGGGCAAGCACCATGACCCTGTGTTTTCTGTTTTTCTACCACACCACCCCATTTTCTGACTCACTGGACACGATCAAATCTAATGAAAAATTTACAAGTAGAAATATTTTGGCTTATTAAAAAAAACTTTCTGAGAATTAAAGCTGCCCCCAATGGGGTACCTACCATAGGCGGTAGTGGGTTCTCCAACAGTAATTTCAGAGACTTTTTTTAAAAGCACTTATTAGCTATAAAGAAGGGAGAAGTCATTCTTCAGGTAGGAATTGGATTACATATACGACATCTGAGGCCCTTTCCAACTTTTAGAAAACAATTCCTATTTTTTAAAATCTGAGGGTTTTCACAGAATGAAATGAGTATTCACTATAATATGACTAAAAAGGATGTTTAGGACCAAGAAGTTTTCTAAGGGGGTAGGGTGATAAGCAGTCTTTTAAATATGAGTGGGGGTACTGTCATAGGGAAGGGAGATGACTCTTTTACTACTTGACCCTAGAGGGCAAAGCCAGGGACAGTGGGTAAAAGTGGCAAACAGAATGGGTCTCAATGCAAGAAGTGGCAAGGGTCCCCTTCACTTCTCCCTCCCAAGATCTGAATGATGACTATGATGTAGAAGACTGTATTGTTCTGGTAGGGGGTTCTGAGACTCAATGATCTCTGAAGAGGCTTCCAACTCTGAGATTCTAGCATAAATCATTGGGGGAAAGAAGCATCTTGGAGCAATGGGAAGAACATGGGGAGAGGGGGAGTTAAGCCCCTGATTTCCCATCTAGGAAATACTAAGAGGTTAAGTGACTTCCTCAACATCACATAACCAATCGGTGGTCAGAGATACCCTGAAACACTATCTACATGAGCCAACACTTCCTTAATGAATGGTAAAGTATACAGGAAGTATTTGAGAGTAATAAGCAATTCTAGACTGCTGAGAACTAGAAATTGAAGGTTGGTACCCTAGTCTTTTTTTTAATGGAGGGGGAGGGGAGAAAACTCAAAATCTTATCTTTAAAGGAATTTCCAGTTGTGGAAAGCTTTCACCAATGAAGATCTGAAACTAGTTTCAGATTTGCTCTTCCTCAATTGAGAGAACTGAGAATGACTTGCTCATAGACATACAAGCAGTATTTTCCACTTTGTGAAACTGGAAAGACTTGGGAAGATCACTAAAAACTAAAGGGTTGTGTGTGTGTGGTTTTTTCCCCCCTTTCTGGATTTGTAAGCCCAGAAATCTAGACGTATTATTTATTTAACATGAAGTGAGTACAGAGGAAGGAAGCTCTGCCCCTGTCAACCACTAGGAACAGGACCACAGATCTATGCAGGTGTTTAAAAAGAGATGATCAACAGCGGGGTATTATCTAAGACTGTCCATATATACAAGTTATGAGGCTTGGCTCTCCCACCCTAGAGTCAAAAAAAACTATCTAGCATTTTCCAGAGAACAATTAGCAAGACGACCTGACAAAAAAGAACAAGAAGTCTGAGGGGCAGCAGCCTTTCCAATTTTTTGAGCTCATCTGCACAGCTGGTTTCAACCAGAGTTGAGAAGTTCCATTTTTTATCCTTTATTGTTGACACCTAGCCCTGATCAAGAGAGAAGACAGCATTTTTAAGGCATGTGTAACAACATACCTTGGCTTCAATCTCTCTCCACATGGCAAATTATAGCAGAGTATTTCTTAATTAACAAAGTCTATGAAGAGCATTTTCCCAAAAGTAATTCTAAAAGAACACTATCAGAGGAGGAAGAAAAGAAAAGCAGATTTTTATACAAATGTTTGGAGTTAAAGGCTTGGGTTCAAATTCGAGTACTGAAACTAGCTGAGTGGCTGTGGACAAATCACTCACTTAACCTAATCTTGGCTTCAGTTTCCTAACAGGAGAAATGAGGAAGTTGACCTCTAAGGTCTGTTAGCTACTTTCTGGGGTCAGTAAAAAGCAGAAGAGGGTAAAATAATCAATTCTATGGCAGGAGGAGTTTTACATTATATCAACATATACATACCAACAGCCCCTTAATTAACCTCTTCCAGCCACACAAAACTAGTTAGCTGCATGGAATAGGTGCTTGGGACCAAAGGAAACAAGAACACTAAATAATATTGATCACTTAAAACATAACTGAATGAGTTAAAGCTTCTTACCGAAAACTGAAATTCAGTAACCATTTAAACCATTCTATAACTACGATAAACGTTTAATTTAAGTACCACTAGGTGCAAGGTCCAAAGCTTAGAGATACAAAGATCACCCAATTCCTTCCTCCCAAAAAACAAAGAAAAAATCCTTCTGCTTGAAGAAGACAATGTTCAGATAAGTGCATTTAGGCAGGGAATGGTAAAAGGGACAAAGGAGAGATATAAAACAAATCATTATGCCAACATGAAAAGAGAAAGAGTATTATGTTGAGGGGAGAGAAAAGATCATTTTTCCCACATTTTCCTCCACAGATTTGTGGTCGTCTTCAGAACTCTCCATCCTGCCTTCCTTCCCCCAGACACTCATCACTGGGAAATGTCATCATCCTACAAGATTGACTCTCATTAGTACCTTCTGCCCTTCTCACTGGACCCTCCCAACTGGAAGGCAGGACCATGGACTCCAGGAACTCTATGTAAGAGGGAGTTCAACGCAGTCTTCCCATTAGCTATCCTGCCTGCTTTGGGGGAAGAGAGGGAGGGAGACAGAGAAAGAGAAAGAGGAAGAGAGTGGAGAGAGGAGAGGGAGAGGAGACAGACAGACTTCAGACACTTCCTATGCTCTGTGATCATGGGCAAGTCTTGCCTAACCCTTACTGCTCATCTGTCTTGGAACTAGTGCATGATATCAATTCTAAGGCAAAGGTCAGGGTTTAAAAAAGAAAGAAATGGATGCTCAAATGGAACAAACTGTTGGAGGAGAAAGAAAAAGAATAGGATTCAAGGATCTTAAGTAGAAGAAAAGAGAAGCATTACCCTAGGAGACTGGAGCAAAAGGAAATATGAAGGATGATCATGTTGGGGGGAGCTGAAGGCATGGAGATGAAGACTGCTAGGTTTAGGATGAAGGTAGAGGAAGAGATGGAAGGAGAGAATATAATTTGGGAATTTTAGAGATAGACGGAGCAGGTCAAATAGTTTCAGATAATGCTGAGATCTCACACGGGACTTTCCTTTTAGATGGCTGGGGTAGAGTGCAGGTAGAAGGCAGAAGAGATGAGAAGGTGACAAACTAGGGGACCAGGACCCCAGAAGGAGCTACTTGAGGTTATACTTTGGTCTCTGGGTCAGAGGAGGAGGGATTCTGGTTACTCCTTAAAATAAACTTCAGGGGGCAGTTGGGTAGCTCAGTGGATTGAGAGCCAGGCCTAGAGATGGGAGGTCCTGGGTTCAAATCTGGCCTCAGACACTTCCCAGCTGGGTGACCCCTGGGCAAGTCACTTGACCCCCATTGCCTAGCCCTTACCACTCTTCTGCCTTGGAGCTAATATACAGTATTGACTCCAAGATGGAAGGTAAGGGTTTAAAAAAAAAAAAAGATAAACCTCAATTCAGGCCATGTAAACCCAGAAATGGGAGGCAGAGCAATCTCCATATGGCCTTTTCACTTCTAGTCCCATTTTTCTTTACAGGAAAAAGACTACCCCTTGGCTTTCCTTCTCGAACCTAAGTGAGATTGGAATTACAGATTTAGAAATGAAAAGGACCTTAGAGGTCTTCTAGATTAAAGTGGTATGTGAATTACTTAAGAAAAACAGTAATTTTGTGTGCTTCTATAGACATTAAGCCAAATCAGATCATATGACCTTCATTAAATGAAATGATAATGAGCTGGTTTCCCCACCTTTAATTAGTCCCCTATAAGGTAAAGGCTGGATTTAGTACCACACACAAGGGTTCCACTATTCCTTTTTTATGTCTTAAGTTCTGTTTCATTTTAAGAATCTGGAACAACTAGGTAGAACAATAGATAGAGGGCTAAGTCTGGAGAAATAGGGAGGACCTGGGTTCAAATCTAATCACATACACTCAACTCCCTAGTTGTTTGAACTTGCCTTCGCCACTCTTCTTAGAATTGATACAAAAACAGAAGAGAAGGGGTTTTTTAAATACATACTACCCCATGGGAAAATTGTAGCTCTTAAAGAGTACAATTAAATGACTGTTAGAGATATTACAAAAATTTTTATTGTGGGGAAATCATTCAAGAATTCAAGCCCACAAGGAAACAGGATTAGTTATATTGAAGCTAAAAAAGAAAATTATGATTGAAAATAAAACTACTGGGGGGGGGGGGGGGGTTCCAACTGGATGGCTCAGTGGATTGAGAGCCAGGCCCAGAGATAGGAGGTCCTGGATTCAAATCTGATCTCAGACACTTCCTAGCTGTGTGACCCTGGGCAAGTCACTTCACCCCCATTGCCTAGCCCTTACCACTCTTCTGCCTTAGAACCAATATACAGTATTGATTCTGAGATGGAGGAGAGGGAGAGAGAGAGAGAGAGAGAGAGAGAGAGAGAGAGAGAGAGAGAGAGAGAGAGAGAGAGAGAGAGAGAGAGAGAGAGAGAGAGAGAGAGAGAGAGGAAGGAGAGAGAGAGAGAGAGAGAGAGAGAGAGAGAGAGAGAGAGAGAGAGAGAGAGAGAGAGAGAGAGAGAGAGAGAGGGAGGGAGAGGGAGAGGGAGAGGAGACTACACCAAGAACAAACTTGCCACAAAACAACCTAATTAATCATCACAGAAAACAAAGGGAAAACTTTGCATGGTCTTGGAAGCTGGAATAGTTGTTAGGAATTTCTTGACAGCCTGGCATGCGTTTCTTGAAGTTGGAAGAATGGCAAGAAGGCCAGTTTGGGGAGTGGGAGGAAGAACAATAGCTAATCATTACTCTGAAAGAAAAAAAGAAAACTCATCATAGAAAAGAGGATACAAGGAGCAGAGTACTGAAGATTTGAAATAGGTCATTTTTTTCCAAAGAAACATACTTTTTCATTCAAAGCTATACCAAAACCATGGTCAGAAGAAATCCAGGTGAGTCTCTAAGAGCTGGGCCTCCTTTAGACAGTAAAATAGCCGCCATCCCACCCCATCTGCCAAAAAAATGTTGGAAGTTGTTGGGGTTGTGTTTTTTTTCTTAACTTTTTATTTTGAGTGGGCCTGAACATCTTGTCCTCATAATGGACTCTGACAGATAAATCAATACCAAGAGGCACATTTAAAGAAATTCCCAAGTAAGGAAGGAAGGGCACAACATGAACTTGTACCATACCACCCATCAGGACAGGTTAAGGAGTTTAACCAAAGGTTAAGAAATGTTTCAATGGTTTGGAAATGTGAATGATTTAAACCAGAATTATAGGGTGCTCTTCTTCTGGCAGCAGTCCAGGGGTGAAAATCTCCATCACTCAACAGTTGGGATAACAAGCAGCAGGCAAGAGAAGAGCCTGAAGATCACCTTTCCTTGCCTGCAGGTCAAATGCCTGAAGAACAGGCTTGAGATTTTGTTCTATTTGGGGGTCATTTTTCCGTTCTAAAGGCAGGGAATGGAGTCCCCAACCCAGGCACTTGAGCCATGGAGACTTTGGAGCCCAGTATGCCTCGTCAGATGTTGCAATCAGCCAACAAGGAAGCCTGAGAAGCATTTGGACTTGGAACTCAGAAGCTCCTACACCTAAGAGCCACTCAGAGGTACACCCAGGTTTTGACCTACTGATTCTGTTTCTAGACTCTTAGCAATGGTTCTGCCTAGAGATCATTGGTCTAGTCATAAGGTTTAGAGTGCCAAGGGATATTGGAGATTATCTACCTCCTTGTTTTTTAGATGAGGAAATTAAAGTCCAACCAGATTAAGTGACTTGGATATGGCAATAAGTTGCAAAGCCAAGATTCCAGGCCAGTATAATGGAAAAGAGAACTGGATTTGGAGTCAGACCCTCCTAGGTTCAAATCCCATTCTGGACACTTACTGCTAGTAAGCGTGACTTCGCACACGTCACTTAATGTGTGTCTACCTAAATCCCTCAACAGTAAAACGGGGATAATAATAGCACTTACTTCTCAAGAGTCCTGAGAATTAAATGAGATAATATTTATAAAGGGCTTAAGCACAGTGTCTAGAATATTAGGAACTACCTAAATCCTAGCTATTACTGTTATTGTTCTGCTCAATACTGCTAATTCATCTACAATACTTAAATGTGTGTATTCTTTTGCTCAAGTAATAGATTTGAGTGTTCTAAAAGGAAGCATATTTTACTTTCCATTTAGAGACTTAAAGAGTGGATCTTTACTTTTTATAGGTTTGATCAACTAAGATAACTTTAATGGTCTTAAAACTGTTAACAGACCAAAGTTATTTCATGGATGGGGCAAGGGACATGTTCGGAATTCAAATCCCAAATCCTAGTCCCTAAATATATCTGGCAAACTTTTCCCACTGGGTCTTAAGTCATAAAAATACAGTGCTAAAGTGATTTTAGAGTTTTGTCTACTGATCCACTCATCTTACAGATGAGGACATCCTTATTTAGGTGGGTCTATCAGTTAGCTAAAACTAAAGTCTAAAATTCTGGCAGAATAATAAAGATGGGTATGGCACACACCATCATAAGGGAAATAATTCCTAACTGTCAACCCCAGAAGGACTGGCACTGTGAGACCTGCAGAGACATAGTTGTTCTACAAACAGATATCAAAGACTAATGATGATATCAGTCCTGGTGTGTATGTGTACATATATACATGCACACACACAAAAGCCTTCCTGGAAAAGAATACTGAAACTGGGAAGAGCCTTCTGATCATTCATTGGGAGACTGGAAAGGAGGGATAACTGAGCCTAGGAGTTTAGGAATAGATTTAATATTAGGAGTCCTCAGTCCTGGCACAGCCAATGATTTCCTGAATATCTCTCACACAAGATGCACATCATGTGTCAAATCACACTGCTCTGTGCCTCTGTATCCTTTAAGCAGGAGACCTTTAATCTAAATTCATCTGAAAGGTTTGCAAGCAAACTTAACCCCTATTTATCATCTCTCAGCTTTACCAAACTATAAAAGGCCCTCGAAGCCCTTAGCTGTGCCCAAGGTCTAGCACTGAATCTTTATCAAAGCCTTGTGAAGTCTTTATTTAACACATTTAGTAACAAATTCTTTTAAAATTTGTTTTCTAACCTCCATCAAAAATGAATTAACAATTTTTAAGAAGGTGGGAAAATTGCAAAGCATCCATACTTGGGAACAAAAGAAATTGATAGTCTGACATCAAAAACAGCAATTAAAAAAAAAAGTAGGTCACAAAACCATGAAACTGGTCCATCCCCAAAAGGTTGCATAATATTCCATTCTCTCCCTATAAAAAGGAAGGTAGGGGGAAGCTGGGTAGCTCAGTGGATTGGGAACTAGCCCTAGAGACGGGGACATCCTAGGTTCAAATCTGGCCTCAGACACTTCCCAGCTGTGTGACCCTGGGCAAGTCACTTAATCCCTAGTGCCTAGCCTTTACATGCACATCTGCCTTGGAGCCTACATATGGTATTGATTCTAATGCAGAAGAGACAGGTTTTTTGTTTTGTTTTTAATGTCTAAGCCTCAAAATCTGAACTGATAAAATTCATTTATTCATTCATAAATATTGACTCAATGCCTACTATACATAAAGAAGGCTCTGTGCTAGGCTTCACAAAGAGACACAAAGATGTGTAAGTCACCATGAATTCTGGGCAGTAAGGGACTGCAATCCAGATTTATTACAGAAAAAGTTCCTGCCTCGATGGGTCAGAAACATCACCAGTGTTGCAGTGAGCACATTTGAAGTCCTGGAGTCCAAGTAAGGAAAAACCTCTGAGTTGCTTGATATTGATATGCTATAGGACAGAGATTATATTATAGCATATAATCCATGGTACAGATTATAGTATAATCTATAATATATAAAATGCTGTATAATATCACATGTGATATTATATATAATACAAATTAAATAAGAGAACCACACTGCCAAAGCCCACCTTCATTAATGCTTCAGTTCAGTATCTCTCCTAGTCAGACCACTCTCCCCTGTCAGGTAATCTCTTCAATGGCTGATTCCAGAGGAATAAGGGGCCTCATGCATCCCATGCACAAATGAATGAAACCTTGTACCAATTATATCCTACCTCTTTCCAGGATAGAAACCCACATTTCCACACCGCCCTCCCAAAAGTTCTCCAAGTTCTCTTTTTCAAACACTGAATAAAACACAGAACAGAGGAGTAGCTTCCCTGAGGCTAGTGAACAAGTTGGTAAGGGAACTACATCTCCTGATAGGTTATTCTGCCATTTGCTGCCAATTTACCATCTTGTGACTCCCTCCTCAGATTATCTAGAATAGAGTGTATCTGTGGCCTTGCACGCAAGTCCTGGGGATCAAGTCCAACTCATTTTATAGATAAGGAAACTGAAGCCTAGAAAGGTCATTTACCACAGGTCACTCAGATATGTCACAGACCTTGAATTTGTAAAAATGGAGATTTTGAACCCTAGACTTCAATCCCCAGAAGTCCTTGATATTTCCCAGAATTCCCTATAATCTCACCTGAATCCCCACGCTTAGCTTACTTGCTACATCATTGCAATGGAAGAAAGAGAGTGGGAGGCGTTACTGCCAGTTAAATACCGATTGTGATCTCACCAACTTGGACTCAGGTGAAATTATAGGGAATTCTGGGAAATACTAAGGACTTCTGGGTATTTCAAAATCTCCATTTTTACAAATTGGAATTTGGGTCTTGGACTGCAAGCCAACTTCCCCACCATCCCAGCACTGGGTTACAGATTCTTCATAAGACTATAACTAAACTACTTGATAATCAGCACTATTCTGCTGCCCCACCTATCTTATCTGTGCTTTCTGAATAAGTATCTACCACCCTTCTGCTGCCACACACCATAGTCAAGTCTCCATAAAAGTTATTAAGTTTAGAAGAATCCTGCTGTTTGTGCCCCCAGAACTCCAGCTCTGTGAGAGGGATGGCAGGAAAGTAACATTGTCACAAGCAGATTTCGATATGTATTCTGAGCTCCGTTCTCACCAAGGACTTAGATAAATGTAACTGACTCAAAAATGTCCCTTTTTCCTTCTAATTCCTCCTCTAAACTGAAGTCTAACAAACACAAGAACCTTTATTTAAAGACAATCATGCCTTACCTCTCCTAATTACAAGCGTAAATCCAGCTTTACCAATTCAGTCATTTTTTTCTAAATTTTCTTTTAAGCTGCCCAACAGTCAAAAGCAAAATTGTATTCAATTAGGATACAAAAGGACTATAGGTAATGATTTCCCCTCTATTCCATATTCCCCAAGAACAGAGCATAAAGCAAAGAGAACAGTGACCACCCTGGGAACTTTTCAGTTACTGATATTAATGGCAGTAGGTTAGTTACACCCATCACGATCTTTATCTCAAATATAACAGATGGTCCATGAGACAGCCACCTCCCTCCCTGGAGCAGGGTTTGGCCAAGAGGACCAGCAACATTTATTTGTCAGGTCTTTAGTAGAGCTCTGTTAGGATGCCACAATGTCAGCTTCCCTATCAATTCAATGGACGATAGAATGGATTGTCTCTGAATCAGTGTGTGGAGTCAGATGATCTGGGTTCAAATCTCAGGTCAGCCACTTACTGTAAATGAGAGACCTGAAGTGGATTGGCCATGAAGTTACCTCTAAGTCTATGATCTTAGGAGCCCATAGTACCTACCTCATGGGGAAAAAGGGAAGGGGGAGAGGAATAAATAATAGTGCCACCACCACTACATATGCATGCAGCATTTTACAGCTTACAAAGTTCTTCCTTTACAAGAACCCTACAAAGGTAAAGCCTGCAGGAATGATTATCCTCATGTTCAGGCTAAGGAGTCCAAAGGTGCTCATGCTCATCCAAGGTCACAGAGCTAGCAAGTAATAGAAGAACCAAGTAACTCAAATCCAAGTGTCTGATCTCCAGGTGGAACATGCTAATACTCCAATGCTCCCAGGACTCTCAGAGAGCATTTTCCCAAATATGTGCTCCAGAACCCTGGAGTTAGCTGCAAGATATGCCCAGGAATTGTAAGAAAATGCCTATGCAGAAAATAAAGTCCCCCAGGAAAATATAAAACGTGAAATTATGTGCTGGCATTTAGAAGTCATATCACATTGCTTGGCTTCTCAATGGGTGGGAAAAGGACAGAAGGGAGGGAGTTTGGAGTTTTAAGTTGTTTTGAATGAATGTCAAACAATTTTATTAAAAATAGGAAATAAATAAATTATATATTTTTAAAGAAAATTGTGCTTGGAGATATCTCAGTATGCCAAAATAACACTGGGTTTCTTTTACTTTGCTCACAAATATTTTCACAACACTTCCTTTCCCACTTCTGCAATCAGCACTTGGGGATTTCATCTAAAGCCTCATAGTGTCCTCTGACCAAAATAGTTTGGGGAAAAAATGGCATTCAGGTGACTAAAATATTCTTTCTAGAAGCAGTTATCTTGTTTGTAAAGTTGACACCTTTCTCCCCAGAATAGGTATGGTCAAGCAAAACAAGCAATGAAGTTGGGGGCAACTAGGTGGCTCACTGGATTGAGAGCCAGGTCTGGAGGGCAGAGGTCCTGAGTTCAAAACTAATCTTAGGCACTTACTGTGTGACCCTGGGCAAGTCACTTAACCCCCACTGCCTAGCCCTTATTGCTCTTCTGCCTTCGGACCAGTACATAGTATTAATTCTAAGACAGAAGTAGGGTTCAAAAAAAAAAAAGAGGCAGAAAACCTACAGTTGAACCCAGGATTAGCCCCTGACTATGTATGTGACCTTGGCCAAGTCACAATATCTGAATGAGAAAAATCAGTAGCTTCTGAGCTCTCCTCCACCCCTAAATCCATGATCCCATGAGCCTCTACTTGTTGCTACTCAAGATACACCACCAGCCACAGCACTTTAGCTAATGTCAACATTATCAGGATCCCTAAGAAAACTTAATGTCACCGCATCCCTTTTGAGTGGAAACAAATGCCAATAGATGATAGAAGGCACACAAATCTTTTCCTTAATTATTCCAACACTCAAAACAGCTTTCAACTGTCAGTAGTTTGGTTTAGTTACACAGTATTAGCAGTCTACAGCATTCTGCTTTGCACCTATGTAATCAGTCTCCTTTTATAATCCTTCAAAACTCAGGTAAGCCTACCCCCAGCTGCAGCACATGGATAATAATTTGGCAAATCACCTGCCTACACTTCCTGCCAGGACACCCACTTTGGGGCTTAAATCAACTGCTGCTGCTGCTGCTGCTGCAGCAGCAGCAGCCTGAGCACTTCTAATCCAACTACCTGCTGACCTTGCACAGATTAGAGGCATACCTTCCTACCTATGAAATTGGGAAGACCTGGTTTCTAATTTAGTCTCAGGCACTTCCTAGCTATGTGACCCTTAACCCCAATTGCCTAACCCCTTCCCTCCTTCTGCTTTAGGGGTCTGCAATTTAAGTAGCATAGGAAATTGCAGAAATGGAAACTCATTCATCAGATGCAGAACAGTGCCTGCTCTTCAATTCTCCATCTTAGCAAGTTTCCTTGGAACACTAAGTAACTTCCCCAGGTCTTTCTAGGTTACTACTCCATCATTATGTGACCTGAGCAAAACGCTTCCTCTCCCTAGTCCTCATTTCTCTAATTTAAACTGAGGAGTTAGACCAGGGGATCCCTAGTTCCTTTGCGCTGCTTAAACAAAGCAGCCCACTCTTTCCAGAACAGTATAGTGTTAACAATCTTTCAGGGAGAGCTGAAGCACCTGCTGTGGAAGGAACTTTGTATCTGCTCCTTCCACTTGACATTTTCACACTTTGGCTACATTAGTCACTAAACATTCACATACAACCACCACACAGAGCATAGAGTAAGAAATACGCCTTTCCCGAACAAGTAAGTGAGCCTCATGCCCAGCAATTCGGGAGTGTGAGGGCAGAAGTGACACACCATCCCAAACACAGAGCTTCTGGGCACCCTGGGAGACGGCAAACATCAATGAGAAGGAGTGGTTCTCAAAAGAAGTGGTTCTCAAAACCATCAAACTATAGGAAAAAGAATGCTCCAAATCACTAAAATGAATGAAAATTAAAACAACACCCATCACACACATGACAAAGATGATAAAAGAAGAAAAAAAAGTCTGGCAGAAACTCCAGGAAGACAAGCCCAGTTATGCACTGCTGGTGGTGGTCATTTTTTTTTTAGTCCTTAATTTCTGTCTTGGTTAACAACTCTTAAAAAGACAGAAGGAAAGGGTTAAGCAAATGAGGTTAAGTGATTTGCCCTGGGTCACACAACTAGTAAGTCTCTGAAGTCACATTGAATCCAGGTCCTCCCCACTCTAGGCATGGCACTGTATCCATTTGCTACCTAGCTGCCCCATTCCTGCATGCAATTTGGAGTTGTGAAACTAAATTGTTATTGACACCCTTTGAGAAATCCTACTACTGAGCTTGTCCCTATAAGAGGATCAAGGCTGAGAGAGATAGAGACAGACACACACACAGAAAGAGGTAAGGGGGGAAGAGAGGGAGGGTGTGTGTGTGTGTGTGAGAGAGACAGACAGACAGACAGACAGACAGACAGACAGAGACGGAGAGAGACAGAGAGAGAGACAGAGAGACACAGAGAGAGACAGAGAGACAGAGGGAGAGAGACAGAGAGACAGAGACAGAGAGGGAGAGGGAGGGAGGGAGAGAGAGAGAGGCAGAGAGGCAGAGAGAGAGAGGGAGACAGAGACAGAGATACACACAGAAAGAGGTAAGAGGGGAAGAGAGGGAGGGTGAGAGAGAGACAGACAGACATACAGAGACAGAGACAGAGAGTATGTGTGTCTGTGAGACAGGGAGAAAGAGAGGAAAAGAGAGGGAGAGGGAGAGTGTGTGTATGAAAGAAATAAAGAGGGAGAGAGAGGCTGGGAGAGGGGGAGAGGGGGATGAAGGAGAGGGAGAGAGAAAAGAAGAAGAAAGAGAGGGAGTGAGAGTGTGTGTGCACACATGAGCAGGTGATATTTCTTGTAAATAGTGGTTTCTTAGAAGTTTTTTGATTGATTTAATTGGCTGCCCCTTTGAACCATTATTGCATATATATTCTATATTGATGTATATGCATATATGTGTATTATAGGTACATGTAATATGCATATATAAACATAAAATATTCATAGCATACCCAAAAAAAAGAAGGGATGGAACCAAAATGGGTGTCCAACAATTGGGGAATGACTGAACAAATTACAGTACAAGAATGTAATGGAATTCTAATAACAAATACCAGGAATTCAAAAAGATGCAATCTTGCATGGACTGGTACAGAGTAAAGTAGACAAAACCAGTAGAAATATGCATTAACTACAATCACATGCTACAACACTAAAAGACTTTTGAACTCCCATTAAATGAAATCACTGTTCAAAAGGGCAAAATTAAATCTATATTAAGAAATCACTATGTTCCAGAAATAATGTTTGATATACAGCAGGGTGGGGCAGCTAGGTCGCCTCAGACACTTACTAGATGTGTAACCCTGAGCAAGTCACTTAACCCCATTTGCCTCAGTTTCCCCATCTATAAAATAAGATGGAGAAGGAAATAATAAACCACTATAGTATCTTTGTCAAGAAAACCTCAAAAGGCACAACAACATACTGCCTGAAGCTGTAATTTCATTAGTATCAGGAACTCTCAGGTAAAGAAACTCCTCTTCGACTGGGGAAGCTGCCCAATGCCCTGAAAAGATAAGTGGCTTGGCCAAGGTCGCACAGCTCAGTATTTGGCAGGGGCAGGACTTCAATGAGCCCATGTTTTCTGGCTTCCTTTCAGATTGCTTCTCCATGCATTAGCCTAATGTTAATGTATGCAAATTGCATACAACAGTGCCAAGGGCTAAGTATACAACCTAATGTTAATATATACAAGTGCTGACAGAAATGGATGAAAATGAAACTGTCTCTGCCTATAAGTAGTTTAATTTCTATCAAGGGAGTTGATACAGAGGGGTGATATAAATAGAAGATGATCCTGAGGATGTGACTCTGGGAAAACTGGGAAAGGTGTAAGGTGCAAGGGAACAGCATGATGCATCACTTGGGCTTTTTGAAAAAAACTGTGGCTTCTAAAAAAAAGCAAGGATGAGGAAATGACTGAATTTTTGGCTCAGTTAGCATGTCTTCCAAATTCTTCTTTTTCATAATATTCATGCTACAGTATAAATTGTTCTCTTGCTTCTGCTCACTCATCAGTTCATACTTTCCCTATCTTTGAAATCATCTACTTCCTCATTTCTTACAACACAATAACATCATATTCATATACCAGTTTGTTCTGCCAGAAATAAAAGAGTAGAGCCTCCAAGTCGTGAAAATAAATTTAGAGGGAGCTAGGTAGCCTTGTGGATAGAGTGCATCTGGGTTTAAATCTGATCTCAGATATTTTTTAGTTGAATATTTGATTCCAATTGCCCTTGCCATACTTCGGTCTTAGAAAGAATACTAGGACCAAATTGTTGTTGTTATTTTTTTAATTACCCCAACCTTCTGTCTTAGAATCTCTGTGTGTGTGTGTGTGTGTGTGTGTGTGTGTGTGTGTGTGTGTGTGTGTGTTCCAAGACAGAAAAGTGGTATGGGTTAGGCAATGGGGATTAAATGACTTCCCTTGGTGTCACACAGCTAGGAAGTGTCTGATACCAAATTTGAACTCAGAACCTTCCATCTCCAAGTCTGGATCTCTATCTCCAGGAAAGGCCTTTGTTTTTAAAGCTATTAAAAATAAATAAAAGTGCCCATAGGATCCCACAAATAAAAAACTCTAAGGGGAAG
Organism: Monodelphis domestica; assembly: GCF_027887165.1. Lineage (NCBI taxonomy): Eukaryota > Metazoa > Chordata > Mammalia > Didelphimorphia > Didelphidae > Monodelphis > Monodelphis domestica. The sequence goes on along the minus strand of NC_077227.1, from coordinate 341,650,408 downwards.
TAGTCTGGTATTCTTTACTCCAAAATCTCTGAGTCCAGAAATATGAACAAGACTGAAACACAATCAATTTGTTATAAAAGCCACTCAAAAGCAACGGCTACTGGCCCTTTAAGCCCTACTTCCCGTCTATAAACCAAAGAAAGGCCCTCGTCCTTTTCCAGGGGAACAAACAGAATGTCCATCAACAAAGGCAGCATAAGGAAGGGAAGGTCCCTCCACAAAAGACTCTTTTGCCCAGAGCGGTGGCTAAGAAAGGTCTTAGCTTTAAGCGATCCATCAGCAAGCTACAGGCTGCCAAGAGCAATTACTGCTGTAAAACTTTTATGAGCTGGCACACTGCTCCATTCACAATTTAGCCAACAGATACGGAGCTCGTTCGTTCGCGGGGCAACTCTTTCCTAACACCAAATGGGCAGATGCACTGTTAGACCTTGGACTCTAGACGCCGCTGAAGGAAGGGAGAGTGCCTTGGCTATCTATCATCACTGGCCACCAGGACGCGGGGAGTTTGTTACTAAAACCTGGAGGGAACTGAATTCACAGGCAGACACACACGAGTCCATCCCAGAACAGAGTGTTTTGTCCTGGAGGTCACAAGGATTGAAGAGATTTTCCAGTCATCCCCCCGCAGCAGGACTTGCCTTCCCCCCCAATCCTGTGATTTTATGAGGAACATCTTTTGCATACTGTTACCCAGTTTTTCTGAAGAGGAAGGAAAAAAAGCAGCTGCAGGGGCAGTGGTAGACTGGCTCACATCCATGTAGCCACAAGCATATGCCAGGCACTGGATTCCAGGGAGTGCTGAAGATGAAAAGAAAGGCAGAGAGGGCAGCAGAGTGGATAGAGAACCAAGCCAGCCTGGACTATGGAGGATCTGAGTTCAAATCTGATCATTAAATTGAATTAGTAAAGAATCTAAAAACAGAAGGTTAGGGGTTCGGTTTTGTTTTGTTGTTGTTTATTTATTTTAAGGCAAAGAGAAGTCTGTTTTTAGGCACATTTTAATGGGGAGACTATGCAAACAATGGCATACAATGATATTTTACAAGAGAAATTGGTGATAATCTCAGAGGGACGGCACTAAGATTAAGGAGTGCATCAGCTGAAGTGTGAAGGAGGCCAGGGAATCTAAGAGGAAGAGATGAAAAGCAAAAGCATTCCAGGATGAATGTAGAGGGGGGTGATAGCCAATGAAAATACCCAGAGCCAGGAGATAGACTGATGATGACTTTTAACCTAACTTCCAACTGATAAATTAGAATCAATTCAAAAATATCTAGTAACTACTATTTCACGGGGGAGGGGGGGGATGGATGATCATGAGGTCTGGGCTAAGTCTTCTAAATCCTTATCACACAACCTCAGAGACAGGAGGGTGCAGAGGAAAGCACTGGAGAAAAAGAGGTCTTGAGGTCAAAATATCCATTTTACTCCTTATTATTAGAGAAGTGACATAATATGTCTAGGCCTCAGTTTCCTCTTCTGTAAAATGAGAACTGGACCAGATGAATATTAACATCTCGATCCCTTCCAGCTCTAAATCAGTGATCCTATGGCCATGCCCAACACAGTACCCAAACTTCTGCCTTGATCATCATTGTTTGTCTCTCTATTGGCACTCAAGGCTTCTCCTCCATTGCTTTGATACCAAGATGAATTAAAAAATTCAACTGGGTCGTGCCCAATACAGTATCTAACACCTAGTAAGGGTTCAGTAAACAGTTGGCAACTAATTGATTAGGAAGAAGAAATTCTTAATGGTTGCATTTGTATATTTTGATAAAAAATAATTTGCAGGTAAAGTTAAATTGATCCAAAGGGCAAAGGAGAGCTAACAATCTTCCAAACTATAAATAGCAGAACCACAATTACCCAAAATAATTAAAGAAGAGACAATGATTTACCACAGAATCTCTGACTTCCTCCCTCCTTATGGTGAGGAGAGAACCTATCTCTGTGACACATAGAGGTTAATAAGCACTTTGCCCAGGATCATAAACCTCTTAAATATCAGAGGTAAGATCTGAACTAGGGTTTTTCCTGATTCCAAATCCAGCATTCCATCCACTAGGCACCAACCCTGACCTTCTTTTTTTATTTTTTTTTTAAGAATTTATTTACTGAATTTAAATTAATGGCTCAAACTTTTTTCAATCTTCATTTAAAATCAATCTACTTCAGCACCTAGCACTACAATATTATAAAAATAAATGACTGTTTCCTTGATAATTATTTAAGATACTTTCTGATCAGCATCACTATTATACTTAGGTAATAATTTTGGTTTGGAAGTAGCAGTTTTGGTAGAGGCTTTGGTTCTGGTAGAGGAAGGGAAAATAATGGCTCATTTCAGCTTATTTTGTCCTGTCACCATCTTGTAAGAAGCTAAATGTCAGAAAATAATTGTGTAAGAGTTCTAGTTATCCAAAGAATGACCGTACTTGAACTCATACAAACTAGTATCAAAGTTCAGAAGTAACTGCATTACTCAGGACCATAAAAGCATCTTATATAATGGACATTCAATATGCTTTTAATAAATGAAATGAACTGAGCTTTAATTTGCTCTCCTAGAATAAATTCTCAATCCCACAGAAGTTCAGTTCAATCATCAAAACTTCTTGGCACAGGGCTAAAGGATCTTCAGGACAAACTGTGCCCCACCATGTTTTCATAACATAACATCATGTGGGGGCATCATTGGATATAATTTTTGTTTTTACACATTTATATAAACACACACAAAGCTGTTTTTCAAATCAGACAAACTGGCCTTAAATCCCATCTCTGACACTTACTACATGTCTGAGATCTTGTTCACATTTCTTGTCCTCTCTGGGTCTCAGTATCTTTATCTAAAAAATATGAGAATTGCTCCAGATTCCTTTTTAATAATCCTTCTCGATCTATGATGCCATGACTGAGTTGTTTCACAATGGACTCATGTCCAACACTAAGGATGGTGGTGATGTTCAGTTGTATCTGACTCTTTGTGACCCCATTTGGAGTTTTCTTGACAAAGAGACTGAAGTAGTTTATCATTTCCTTCTCTAGCTCATTTTAGGGATGAGGAACCCAAGCGATATAGGGTTAAGTGACTTACCCAAGGTCCCACAGCTAATGTCAAAGGACAAATTTGAACTCAAGAAGATAAATCTTCGAGATTTTATGCCTGGCACTATTCATTGTTACCTAGTTGCCCTAAAGCAGCATGTATGAATGCATCCTAGCTACTGTGAAATAAATTTAAACCTTACATTATACAATAATAAGATGAATTTGTAAGGCATTTTTAGGTTTGCAAAATAATTTATTTTATATGTAATTTTAAAATATTTAATATTTATTTATTAATGATAACAATAATTATATATTATATAAAATAATAAATTTTAAATGTAGCATTTTACAAATAATGAATAATTTTATCCTTTCTACATAATATTTTAATATATAATAATAAAATACACAATATTTTACAAATATCAAATCATTTGATTATCTATTGAAGTGATCCTAAACAACAAGCCTGGGAGGTAGATGGGTGCTATTAATATTCCATTGCACAGATGAGAAAAATGAGCTAGATAGCAGTAAAGAGTCATAGCTTCTGGACCAGTTAGGTGGCTCAGCTAATGGAGAGCCAGGGCTAGAGACAGGTCATTTTGGGTTCAAATATCTGGCCTCAGACACATCCTATCTGGGTGACTCTGGATAAATCACTTAATCCCCACTGCAGAGACCCTGCTGCTTTTCTGGCTTAGAGTTGTCATCAAGACAGAAGTAAAGGGTTTTAAAACTAAAATAAAATATGCAGATCCTATTAAATATGCAAATCTATGCAAGAGTTCTGGCCCAGGATCAAAGTGTGATAAAGTGATAGATGATTTTGACCTCACTGACTCTTGGTGAAGCCCGTCCTGAGCCATACAACACCATGGTGCTATTTTGGGGGGAACAGACTTGGGATTTCACTGGGAAGTCTCAGTGAGGAATTCCCCCCAATGCAGGCTGCAACATGCTCTGAAACTTGGCATCATCGAGAGGTGCCTGGGCTGCAGAGGAGTGAAGTGAGTGGCCCACATTCATGTGTCAAAGGCAGAGATCCAGGGCTGGCTCTCAGGCAAGGATGTCATGAAACCCAGGGGGCTTTGTAAGCATATTTCCTCCTCATTAAAGGAAGTGTTTCCTCCTTAGGTAAGGCAAGCAATCATCAATCATTTCCATAAAGGACTAAAAAGATAAGCCAGCTTCCCTCTCCATTCTGTTAGTGCAGTTACCTCAGCTATAACCATTCCAGGCCCAAAACCATTCTGAGGGTGCTTAGCCCATGGGGGGATTCAGGTAGGACCAGCTCTGCTCATCCACCTTTGGTGCCCATCTTTCACTCAGCTCTCATCTGTGGCTCCAAGAAGCTCTAGAAGGAGTAGCATCAATCCACGGTGTGACAAGTCTCCCAAATGGAAAGATGAACAACCCAATGCCTTGTACAGGCAACCCCAAGGAGGCGGAATGATTATCTACTGAACTGAGCTGATTTCTTCACCCACAGCTGAAAGCCTCTTCCAGGAGAATGGAGGGCAAGAAGCCTCCTCTTGGCCTCCATGGCGCGGGGTCTGGGAGCCAGCTTTTAAAACTCCCGAGTTGAAGCTCCATGTGTGGGATCTCAATGTGTGGCATGTGGGAGTGAAGAAGGGAGAAAGGAAACACCGGCCTTATTAGAAGAAGGGATAATAAGAAAACATTGACTGTCCATATAAATAAATACCAACAATAAATAGAGTTGGTAAGAGACTTCAGTACCTCTGTTAGCAAACAGCTTCCTGCCTCAGGATTTTTGCCTCCCATAAAACACCAAGTCTTCCCTCCCCACCCTCCCACTGAAATAATTAATATCCTAAAAGTTCAAGATTTAGAAAGGGATGATTCATCTAGGTGAACAACTCAGCCAAAGTCAACAAACCTAAACCCGACTCTAGTCCAACTTCATGGTAAATAAAGCCGGAAGGAGCAAGGGGTTTCAGATTACTGGAACTCTCTCCAGTTTTTTCCAATTCTTGACAGAGTTCAGAGACTTGGCTGAAACTTTCACTCCTACCCTTTCCACACCCTTCCTTCAACAATCCCTACTCAACTGCAGTGGAAAGGGCCACCTACCTAAAGAATGACCCTGACCCCTCCTCTGAAACCTGCCTAGAGTAGCCAACCAGCCCGATGACAGTGGCCACAGCAACAGGGTTCTCACCCAAGCTTCTGCCTTGATGACTGTCTATCTTACTATTGGCACTCAAGGCTTCTCCAGCATTGTTTGTTTGTTTTTAAAACTCTTTACCATCCATCTTGGAATCAATCCTGTGGATTGGTTCCAAGGCAGAAGAGTGGTAAGGGCTAGGCAAATGGGGGTCAAGTGACTTGCCCAGAGGCACACAGCTGGGAAGTGTCTGAGGCCAAATTTGAACCCAGGACCTCCCATCTCTAGGCCTGGCTCTCAGTCCACTGAGCCACCCAGCTGCCCCCTCCCGCACTGTTTTGATGCCAAAATGAATTAAAAAATATACTTCAGACCCTGGGCAAGTCACTTGACCCCCATTGCCTAGCCTTTACCACGCTTCTGCCTTGGAGCCAATACACAGTATTGACTCTAAGACAGCAGGTAAGGGTTAAAAAAAAAAATATATATATATATATATATATATGTCATCCCAACATCCCATTTGGTAGAGATGGAAATAAGGAGTCCTTTTCAACAAAAAATCAATTCAATGATCATTAAAAGATCTCCTTTGTGAAATTATTGGTACTAGTACCAACGTTTACTAGAAAATGCTTCCAAGGTCCCTGTGTCAAATAGGCCCACCACTGTATCATCTTCACCCATTTTCAGGACAGTTTGATGTTGTTGTTTTTTTCTCATAAGGAATATTGAGTAGATTTAGTACAGACTTAAATTTACCCAATATTCCTCGCAAATTACTAGCCCCAAACGGTACAGAACACAATACACACACAAGGCATGCTCATGAAAATGTTGTGAAGCTAGATATGACCCGCTGGCAGGAGTCACTGTCCTTTGCCCAAGTCTAACTCTATAATACAAGGTTCTCTTCAGTAGTCCTTCAAAACTCACACCAGTTACCTAAGGATTACATTATGGTACAGAGTAACTCTGCTGAACAAGTGTCAAAGATTGTACTGCAACTTCTGGGACCTTCTCCAAATAACAAGCTGACAATGTTCTCCCTTCCAGTAAAGCCACGAACCTCTCCTCCTGTGATCTCTTCCTTCTCTACTCCCCCATAATCCCCCCTGGAAAGCGGACACCGAGAAGCCATCTAGGCCCATATTACCTCGTCTCTACTCCCCCTTTGGAAGGAGGGTCCGAGTCCAAGTCTGTCTCATATCTGCATGTTCCCCAGATTAGGACATAAAGTTGACTACTCCCTTGACTTCTCTGTCTGGCATGTCCTCCAGCTTCCCATATGAATTTGTCTCTGAAGCAAAGTCTAAAACAGTGCTTCCTACCCCAGGGAAAGGGCCAAGCAGTGAACAACTATTCTAAGTAATGTATCTCTTTAAATAATACAGTATAATAAATAAATATGCTTTTTATGGACTATATAACATGCATTTCACATAATACCCCAGGCCTGGAATATACTCTTTCCTCTCTTATCTCTATGTCTACAAATCACTAATATCCTTCAAAACTCAGCTCCAGAGTCACCTCCTACACACAAAGCCTTTCTTGACTGACCTCAGCTGCTAGTGCAACACCCCGCCCCCCGAAAATAGAGAGGACAGAGAGAGAGAGAGAGAGAGAGAGAGAGAGAGAGAGAGAGAGAGGAGAGAAAGAGAGAGAGGAGAGAAAGAGAGAGAGAGAGAGAGAGAGAGAGAGAGAAAGAGAAAGAGAGAGAGAAAGAGAGAGAAAGAGAAAGAGAGAGAGAGAGAGAGAGAGAGAGAGAGAGAGAGAGAGAGAGAGAGAGGGAGGAGAGAAAGAGAGAGGAGAGAAAGAGAGAGAGAGAGAGAGAGAGAGAGAGAAAGAGAGAGAGAGAGAGAGAGAGAGAGAGAGAGAGAGAGAGAGAGAGAGAGGGAGGAGAGAAAGAGAGAGAGAGAGAGAGAGAGAGAGAGAGAGAGAGAGAGAGAGAGAGAGAGGAGGAGAGAAAGAGAGAGAGGAGAGAAAGAGAGAGAGAGAGAGAGAGAGAGAGAGAGAAAGAGAGAGAGAGAGAGGAGAGAAAGAGAAAGAGAGAGAGGAGAGAGGAGAGAGAGAGAGAGAGAGAGAGAGAGAGAGAGAGAGAGAGAGAGAGAGATGCTATTCAGTCATTTCTGACTCTTTGTGACCCCATTTGGAATATTCCTGGCAGAGACAGACGAGTGGTTTGTCCTTTCCTTCTCCAGTTCATTTGACAAGTGAGGAAACTGAAGCAAACAATGTTAAATGACCTGCCCAAGGTCACACAGTCAGTAGTAAGTGTCTGGAGCCACATTTGAACTCAGGGACATGAATCTTCCTGACTCCAGAACCAGAATCCTATGCACTTTGGCACCTAGCAACCTAGCTGCTACACACACACACAGAGAACACAGTACCACTAGAGGATTCTAAAGTCCCTTCTGCTTCTATGATCCTATTTTTCAAATACCAACATTATGACTAATAAAATAAAATTATTTATTTTAAATCACCACTAAATTCATAAGTTCTCATTGTTAATATATTAATAAGAAGAATATAATAATGATATCAATCAATATATACTAGTGATATAATTTTTTTCATGTAGGGATCCACATTTCTGGATAACAAAAAGAGTTCCTCAGACACAAAAAAAGTCAGGAAGAATGATCTAGTAGGAAAAGCGTAAAGAGGAAGAGAAAGAGACGTGGTAAATGGCGATTCCTTGCACTGTATCATCCCATCTTTCTGACAAGTCTGAAGTCCTAAATAAATACTCTCTTATCTCAGGGGATTTTACTAAATGTCCCTACTCATAGAGCAGAAAGACCTCTCTCAAATGCTTATCTTGCAAGACTCTGCTAACTGCCAGAATTCATACTTTTGTCATTTCACTCAATTACATTTAATTCCTTTGAGAAGCAAATTTTAAACGTCTGATGAAAAGTCAAAACTTATAAAGAAAGAGAGCCAGGCACGTGCTCCCTTATCTCATAAAGAGAAGTTAATCTGACAAGCTGAGTCACGTCTAGAAAAGTACATGGGGTACAAAAGCTTTAGAAAGTGCCTCATCAGCATAATAAATGCGTTTTCAATTTTCAGTTCTGGTAGACTGTAGTGAGAGAGCTAGTTTGCTTGAGAGGAAGTTGTAGGGTTCTACAGTCAAAGTTGTAAATAAACTCTCCCAAATTGCACCTCAAAGGACAAACGCAATTTGAATGAATCAATGAACTTACCTATGTGGATACTCCTTCCACTGATAAAGTTCACAACCCCATTACCTCTTCATTCTGTTCATTCTTGTCCATCTCCTTCAACTCAATAACCACAAAACTTGTAAAAAGCCTTAGAGCTACTTTCAGTGCTTTAAGCAAGTATTTTCAAGGAACCTGGTAAATCCTCTGGGAAATCTAAACATTTTATTGTTGTTCATCTGTTTTTCAGTCATGCCATACTCTTCATGACCTCATTTGGGGTTTTCTTGGAAAAGATCCTGGAGTGGTTTGCCATTTTCTTCTCCAGCTCATTTTACAGATGAGGAAACTGAGGCAAACAGGGTAAAGTGACTTGCCCAAAGTTACACAGCTAGTAAATGCCTGAGGCATGATTTACACTCAAGAAGATGGATCTTCCTAATTCTATCCATGACATCACCTACATTTTATAGCTGCCAGTTTATAATATTTGGGCTACTTGTTTTAGCCTCTGTGGAGGTTCAATCTCTCTCTTGCCACCACTCTAGTATAACTCCTTTTACTAACAAGGTCTAAATTATACCACACTATAAATTCTAAGCCACATGATACACATTTTTTTTTTACTTTCTGCCCTCACTAGGATATATCTTCAATCAACAGAATTATACATCCATTGGGAACAGAGACAATCTTTGTCTTTATATTTTAGTGCCTAGCACAGTTCCTAAGCCAATAGTAGACAATTTAAAAAATCCTTGTTGAATTGAATCACAGCCCTACACCACAGATTGAATTAATCAAAAGAGCACCAGATTAGTGTTCCAGAAAGTAGAGCCTCATCAAAGATCTAGCTGATGTTATTAGACAAGTCACTCAGCCTCTCTGCAACTATCTTAAAGTCTTCCTACCCTATCTTCAGCAGGTTGCCAAGAATAAAAAGAAATATTAAAATACTTTGCAAGAACCCTACAAACTTGCTTTTTTTTTCCATTTAATTTCATTTTTATTTTCATGCAAAACCCACTTCCAATATTGGTCGTTGTTGTAAGAGAAAAGTCATACATAACCAAAACCCAAAATAAAACCAAAGCTACGCTGATATTAAAGATGACTCCAACAGTTCTTTCTCTGGAGATGGATAGCATTCCCCAGTATAAGTCTTTCAGGATTGTTCTAGATCACTGCACTGCTGAAAAGTTAACCTTTTACAAATAATCATTGTCCAGGATTGCTGTTAGTGTGTACAGTGTTCTCCAGCTCTGCTTATTTTGTTCTGCACCAGTTCCCAAAGATCAGTCCAGTTTTTTTAAATTGTTTTGCTTATTATTCCTTATAGCACAATAGTATTCCATCACCAATATGTGCCACAATTTGTTCAGCCATTCCCCAATGGATGGGTAGCCCCTCAATTTCCAATTCTTTGCCACCAGGAAAAGAGTAGCTATCGATATTTTTGTACAAGTGGGTCCTCCTTTCCCCTTTTTTATTCTCTTTAAGAACCCTAAAATTTTTAAGTTCATTACTGATTTATTTTATAAATAATCAAAGGTATGTGTGACTATATCTGCATGCACCCAAGCAGTGGTTTTGGGGTTTGATAAATAAACAATTCTTAATACAGTGTGTTTTAAAAGATTGTACAATTAACAGTCGAATTGTTGTTGTTGTTGAATTTGTACTTACCTGGATCATCTAGCAAGTCTCCATAAATACAGGGTCTTCCCTGTTCTAGAATTTGTCCATAAAGGAGTTCCTAACAGAAATCTTAGGGTCTAGTCTTCCAAGAATCCTAAATGTAATGTGTCAAAGTCTTGTGAGCTCCATGACAAATTGTGTACAAATAATTGCAGCAAGAATAGGGGGGAGGGGGTGCTATTGCATTTATATATATATATATATATATTTTTTTTTTAATCCTTACCTTCCTTCTTAAAATCAATACTGTGTATTGGTTCCAAGACAGAAGAGTGTAAGGGCTAGGCAATGGGGGTCAAGTGACTTGCCCAGGGTCACACAGCTAGGAAGTATCTGAGGTCTGATTTGAACCCAGGACCTCTCATTTCTAAGCCTGGTTCTCAATCCACTGAGCAACCCAGCTACCCCCAACTATTGCATTTTTAAAACTAAGGTTCACTGTAGGTCAATAAATGTAATTATTTTTCTTGATCTCAAATAAATTGACCTTTAGTAATTTTTTTTTTAATCCTAAAGGTTAAAAAAAAAAAGATGTAGCAGAACTGCAGTGAGCCCTAGGAAAGGGCCAGCCTGACATGAGACAGCATCTCCCATCCAGACCAGCACCACAGAGAGGTGAAGGTTAGGTCAGGCAGGATATCAGTGCTCCTCACATCCTCAGGCTATCAGCTTGGTTGGGGCAGTTTCTGAAAGGAGTAAAAGGGAGCTGAGGCAGAGTAAAAAAAAAATCAATGAGTCCATGGATCCAGTGGCCCCCTGACGGGTAAGTCCTGGACAGTCAGAATCGGAGGCCTGAATGCTGTATTGATTACATCCAAGGTAGCCTCTCTGGGCTTAGCCTACACCCCCACTAACTCAGATCTTCTATGGGCAAACAGAACAGCTACCGCCAATGTGGGCTGTCCCACGCTGCCATTGGGCACTAAAGCATTTGATCTCTTCCCTCCTGGGGAATTTTGGCTCCAGCAAAAATGAGCCAAGAGCTTCTGGAAGAAGTGCAAGGCTGCTGGTGGCAGGCAGATGGGCTCGTTCCATGGACCAAGGACATTATTCTCAACTTGGTTTCCTTCTCAGCCCCATCCCCTCCCCACAAGGAAGAAAGGGCTAAAAATAAGACTTGGGATTTTTTTCCCCTGAGCCTATCAGGAAGCTTGGAGCTGACGTGAGGAGGGATGTAGTAACCCTCACCCCCAACCACGGACCAAGGCAGCTAGGGGGTGTGGGGTCAGGGGTGCTCTTGTGGTCAAGAGTTCTGGGGAAGAGAGGAAGAACGATCGGCTTCCCCTGGGGCAGAACCCATTTAAAAAAAAAAACAATCTTCCAAGACATAAACAATAAACCTCAGTGGAGGTTCTTGCTTCCTTCCACAAGGAGGGAGGGAGGGAGGGAGGGGGGTGAAGCTGCCTCCTAAGAGGCCAAATCTACAGGATGAAAAATAGTGAAGTGAGCAACAATAGTATTTTCAGATGTTTCACACATATTTACATAAATTGGGCTGTTTACAGAGTCTTGAATCTGCTGAGGATGCCTTTATATTTCAAAGTTTCAGTTATTTGGATGTCCTCAAACTTAAACTATCCAAACCCAAATGGATCCTCTTCTCCCTTAAACCTGGCCCTTTCTCCCAACTTTCTTTTCTTCTATTTTTTTTTAACCCATACCTTCTGTTTTAGAATCAATACTGTTTATTGGTAGAGTGGTAAGGGCTAGGCAATGGGGGTTAAGTGACTTGCCCAGGGTCACACAGCTGGGAAGTGTCTGAGGTCAAATTTGAACCTAGGACCTCTCTTGTCTCTAGGCCTGGCTCCCAATCCACTGAGCCACCCAGCTGCCCCCTCTCCCAACTTTCTAATTTTTTCCATTGACCTCCCAAATAATAAATCATCCAATTTCCTTCTGTCTAGGCACCAGCTTCACCCTAGAGTCTGGGTCTAATTCAGCCCTCACCTGGACTACTACAACAGCCTGTCTGATTCCCCATTTCTATTCTCTCCCATCCTGCACAGACTTGTCACAAGGTGTAGTTAGTTAGGTGGCCTGAGTGCCAGGCCTGGAGTCAGGAGGACCTGGGTTCAAAACTAGCCTCAGGTACTTCCTAGCTATTTGACTGACCCTAGACAAGTCACTTAAACCTCATTGCCACCCTTCTGCCTTGGAACCAATATACAGTATTGATTCTAAGACAGAAGGTAAGGGTTTTTTTTTTTAATTACCATTAAGGCACTGGTCAGACCATATCACCTCAGTGCCCAAAACTCTTCAGGAACTCCTGAATGCCCATGCAATAAAAAGGAAGCTCTCCAGCCTTGTATTTAAAGGCCTCTGCAATTTGTCTCCAACCCACCTCTCCAGCTGTATCTTACATTACTCCTCTCCAAGCACTTCATGTTCTAGCCAAAATGAACTACAAGGTGCTCCCACCTCCATGCATTTATACAGGCCAACCTCCATACTCAGAATTTTCTTACTCCTCATTCCTCCCTAACAAAACCTTCTTCTAAAAGCCTCTGTTCAGGAGCCAAATCTTCCACACATGGACTTCCCTGATCCTGTCAGCTCAGAGTGTTTCCTCCCTGATCCAAATTTTCCTTTGCTTCAATCCTGAACTTGTTCTTATTTATCTGCCCACAAGCACCAGCCAAGCAGAATGCAAACTCCCTGAGGCCAGGGATTGTGATTTCTTTTCCCCTCAATCCTAGCATAATCAATCAACAAGCATTTATTGAGCATCTACAAAGCATCCAGGGCTAGGCACTAGAAAACAAGGTTAAAATATTCTCTAGCCTCCAGGCCATTTGGGGAGGAAGGCAAGCATTTATTAAGTGCCTACTATGTGCTAGGCACTGTGAAGTGACTTGCCAGTATCTCACTCCAGAATATATATATATATATATATGTGTGTGTGTGTATATATATATATATATATACACACACACACATATATATACACACACATACACATGTGTGTATACCTACAATATATGTAATTATATGTGTGTACATACTATATATGTGTGTGTACTTACTATATATAGGTAGTTACAGATAGATATATATATATCTGTAACTACCTATATATATATACCTATATATATATACCTACCAAATATAGAGAAGGACTTACAATATATATAGTCAGAGAGAGGTAACTACAATATATATGTGTGTATGCCTACAGTATATATATGGTACCTATCAAATATTTATATAGGTACCTACAATATAGATACCTACTATATCTGTGTGCATCATACATATGTGTACCTACTATATAGGTACCTACAATATATATAGATACCTGATAGTTACTGAAATGTGTGTGTCTACCACATATAAGTACCTACAATATATAGAGATACATAATATATAGAGATATCTGTTATATATATATAGGTACCTAAATACATAGAGATATTATATATTTAGGTACCTAATATATGTGTGTATTATAGGTTCTTACAATATATAGCTATCTACTATAGATACCTACAATAGATAGAGGCCTACAATACCTATGTACCTACTATATTGTGAATCTTAAAATTTCTCAGACTTGTGAATGTTAAAGATTCTCAGACTCTACCTTAGAACATTTGGTTAAGACCATTCCCCATTTTAAACAATGAAGGTACTTGATCAGGAATGTGAGAACTCTAACCTTTACTCCACCCATACTTAACCATACTTTAGGGGAAGATAAAGTTGTAAACTCCTTACTGAACAATGTAAAAGTACTTAACTCATACTTATAGTGAGGCAAAAGCCCTTAAGCTAAGTCTATTTTTAGAACTAATACAAAAAGGTGCTAAGTACCTATAAAAGGTCAAATTAATCACGAAAAGGTCAGGCAACTTGCAAACTTGCAAGGGACAAGCTTAACAAAAGAGGTGTGAAGTTTTAGTCTACCCAGAGAAGTTGAGAACTAAAGAAGGTGTTAATTAAGAATGGTCACTCCTATGAAAATGTCTACTGTGACTGGTAGATGTGAAAACTTAGGGGAGGTGACATAGGAGAAATTTCTCTTTAAAAAGAGGCCAGAAGGCCTCTGAAGGGGAATGCAGCCTTGGAAGCTGAAGTGGAGCTTCCTGAGCTAAACTGGAGGGTCTCTCTGAACACTAGAGTTTTGCTTGGAAGGATCTTGTGGTGAGTGATTAAAGACTGACTGGTCTCTCTTAAGGCTTAAAGCCTGGGCTGGCCTAGGCTTTTTCCTACTATTCCCTCTTACTCTGTTTCTCTCCCCTTCATTAATTCCTTTATTTGTCTTAATTAAAATCTCCATAAAACCCAGCTGACTTGGATATTTCATTTCCCATGGCGAACACTTTATTTTTGATTTAACACAAGACACTGTCTTGAAACCATATTTTCGCAGTCACAGTTTAAGAAAACAACTCTTTTAACGGTCACAATATATAGGTACCTAATATATATGTGTATACCTACTATATATACATAGATAGCAACAATATATATAGGCACCATATATAGGTACCTAAAATATATATGTACCAGATATATATGTGTGTACCTTATATGTGTGTGTGTGCCTACAACATATATAGGTACCTACCCTATATAGATACCAACAATATATAAAAACAGCATATATTGGTACCTACAATATATATGGGTACTATATATATACACATACACACACACACACACACACATATATATATATATATGTATCTACAAAACATATAGGTGGGCACCTGATATATATCAGTACCTAATAAGCAGATTCAGTGAGAACTCGGGGATGGGAAAGGCATTGACTCACTTTGCATTGGGAATATTAAAAAAAAAAAAAAGTCACATACATATCACCAGTGTGGAGGGGTAGACTGGGACTTGGGTAGTAAAGAGCTTTAAAGGCTAAATCGTAGTTTATATCTGGTCATAGGGACAACAGAGAACCATCAGACCTTTCTGAACAGGGAAGAGGCAAGGTCAGATTTCAGCTTCAATAAATCACTATAATTAGCATTTGTGTGGAAGATTCATTGGAGTAGAAAAGAGACTCAAAGCAGGGGGGAGATTCATTGAGGTCACTGCAATTGTGATGGTCATGTGCTTAGAGGACAAGGACCATCCTTATGAGTAATGTGTTATGGAAACAAAAAACTAAGTAGAACCACTTAGATTTGTAGAGTAAGAATGATGTTGAGGATGACTGGATTGTGGCATCCTCAACAGTACAGCACCTGGCACATAGTAAATGCTATAAAAAATGCTAGCTATCATTATAATGATTAATTATCAAATTGAAAGGAAGACCAAAAGGGGGAGAGGTATTGGGGGGAGATAATAAAATGAATTCTGCAAGGCTAGTCTCCCAATAGGCATGGAAATGGCTCCATCCAAAAATGGAAAAAAAGAGTCGTGGTTATGAAAGCATTTACCACCAGGTCACACAGCTAGGAAGTGTCTGAGGCCAGAGAGTTTTTAATATTAATTTATTCCTCTTGCCCTAAAGAGCAGAGCCCTTTTTGAGGGGGCATCTTCTAAAACCAAAAGATGGTGGAAGAGTTTACCCAGAGTTTACCTGGACAGCTGCTCCATGCAGGTACCGACCTTAGTTATAACTAACCTAAGGGAGACTACCATCCAATAGGAAGGAGTGGAAGAGGGAAGTGCGAGGCTATAATGAGAAAAAGCAAGGTAAATGTGACAGATCCCATGATTAGCTCTGCTATCTCAGAAAGAGTAGAATATGAACTGTCTCCCCATTCTCCAAGTGGGAGATCACATACCTCTTGAGATCGTACCACCAATCCCCCAGGAAGCCAAAATTCCCTCTAGGGAAACCGCTGAATTAAAAGGCTATTATGAGAATACAAGTAAGAGATGAACCCCTGATATGAAACCAAACCTCAACAAAAAACTCCTTTATAATCCATCCTCTACTTGAAGAGCTTTAGAGAGAATGATCCCACCACCTTCCAAAGCAAACAGGCTATTCTGTCCATGAGCAGTTCAAATTATAGGAAGTGTTCTCCTAATACAACAGGTAAGGTGGTGTTGTGGATAGGGAGGAAGAAGAGGGTCTGGGGTCCTGCCTCATACTTATTGACTAGGAGAGCAATTCACTTTGGAGTCCTATAGGTCAGAAGTATCAAACACTCTGCAAAACTTGGACCTGATTAAACTGTAATTAGGAAATATTTATAAAAAATAAAATAAAAATACTCTAGAAAAAAGGTGTTGACAGTTTGGTGAACCCAGTATCTACTGGAACTTGATGACACTATCCTAGGCAACTGTAATTGCAGAGAAAGTACCTACTTGCCCTGGTAGAGAGTGTTTCCTCACCTGGGAGTTCCCAAAACCAATGTAATCACAAGTCCAGTCCCTACCCCATGTTTTTCCTTTCATAGTCTGCCTTCTGTGATTTTCACCCATTTCACTCATTCTAGTTCAATTCTCTGGGGCCAAGAAAAACAAGTGGATCCATTCAGCAATGGAGACTGCCATGGTTTTCTCATGAAACTGTGAGCAAATCTATGAAACACACAGGCTATCTATCCATCAGTCCTCCCTTGAGCCTACCACATTGGCCACCAATTGTCTTTTTCCACTCATCCATGTACCCAAAAAACACTGGTTAAATGAATGACAGCCAAGAGAAGATAATCTATGATTTTTCCATATCATTAAATCCTGCCCTCTCGGAATGCTGTAACAACTGAATTATGTATCAAGAAAAGTCAATATTCTTTAGGCAGCTAATACATACCAGACCAAACCATACACATATTCCTAGGATTGGTTCAAAAGAATATCTACAACAATAATGATCAGAGTTTGGGCAGGTATTGCCTAATAGTCCACAGCAGGGCTACTTTGCCAGTGTCTCTGATCCTCTAGATCAGTGGTTCTCAACCTCTCAATTTGTAGCAATGAGAATACATAATGCATATCGGGTATTTACATTCCGAATCATAACTGTAGCAAAATTACAGTTTTGAAGGAGCCACCAAAATAATTTTTTGGCTTGGGGTCACCGCAACATGAGGAACTGTATTGCGGGGTCACGGCATTAGAAAGGTTGAGAACCACTGCAATAAACTTGGTTATTGGGAAATCTTCTTATTAGTGATTACTACCCAAGTGTGAAATGGATTGGAGACCACACATTAACAGAAGACTGCTATTAAGTGAACCCCAGTCCTTACTTCCCCAACAGGGAATTCCTGCAATCATGAAATCAGACAATTAGTAGAGCAGATTTTAAGCCTTCAGATCATTGGTCTTCATCCCAACTGCCTATCCATAATGGTATTTTCAAAATGGAAACCATTAATGGCGCCAAGGGAATCTCAGCCCTCTTTTCTTGGTTTCCTCACCAGACAGTAAGTCCATAAAATGAAGAAGGCTGCATTGTACACTCCATTGAAAGATCTGATTTTGGCTTATTTTACACACACACACACACACACACACACACACACACACACACACACACACACACACGAGTGTTGTTGCTACGTAACCAGTGTTGAGTCTAAGGCAGTCCTATGTTTGAAAGGTTTCTACTGGCAACAGCTGAGGACAGGGTCTTCTGGGACAAATTCAATAAATCACACATATGCATCCCAACTAAGACTCCACCACTTAGTCCCTTAAACCATTTCTGGCAAACAGAGATGGGAGATTCTAATCAGGGAAAAGGGTGAGGCTAAATCATTAAATCAAGTATTTCTCCTCCTCGACTAGCTCAACAAAATAAAAGTTTCTATTTGGCCTGTTTACTCCCTCAGTCTATATATGTAGCAAGTACCTGGAGGGCAAAGATCTTTTTCAATTTTTTCTTGGTAACTACTACACCCTGAGCATAGCAGATAACTTAGGAAATACTTATAGGATTGAAGTTAAAAACATAAGATAAATGGGAGACATTATTATTATTATTGTTACTACTACTACTACTACTACTACTACTACTACTACTACTACTACTACTACTACTACTACTACTACTACTACTGTATATCACTTTACGCCTCCATCCTCACATGTGACTGTTAGGATTAAAGGGAATTCTCATGAATATTCCTCTATGTTGGGCTTCTTCTAGATTTGTCTGTTGCTTTTGTTCAATTATTTCAGTCAGGTCCAACTTTTTGTGACCCTATTTGAGAAGGGGGTTTTGGGCAAAGATCCTGGAGTAATTTGTCATCTCCTTCTCCTGCTTGCTTTACAGATGAGTAAACTGAGGAAAATAGAGTTCAGTGTTTTTCCCCAGTTATTAAATGTCTGAGGCCAGATCTGAACTCAGGAAGACAAATCTTCAGGTCTGGCACTCTACTTACTAGCTGTCCCTCTGGTTTTATTTACCTACATACTTATATACACACAGAGCTGGGGGCTCAGTGGATAGAGCACCAGGCCTAGAGATGGGTGATCCTGGGTTCTAATCTGGCCTCAAATACTTCTCAACTGTATGACCCCTGGGCAAGTCACTTAACCCTGTCTACCTCCTTACTGCTCTTCTGCCTCGGAACCAAGACAAAGTATTGATTCTAAGAAGAAAGGTTAAGAGGTGGATTTTTTTTACTTAAAAAAATAAACATTTTAATTTATTTACATACACCTGAGAAGCTACCACTGATCTGATCTTCCCTCTCTCAACTAAGTGCTCCAGTGTGAAAGTTCAAACTCGACCTCATCCACTTAGCCACATGGCCCTGGTCAAGTCACTAAATGTTTCAACTTCAGCATCCTCACCTGTAAAATGAGAAGATGGGGTTCAATAGGCTCTAAGGTCTCAATTCAAAAATCTGTGATTCTGTGAACTCCAACCACCCTATCCCAGGCATTTAAGAGGTGCAGCTCTGAATTTTAGAGGTGGAAGGAGTTTTAGGTGCCAGTGAGTCCAAGATGAGAAAATAGGGACCCAGAAGGGATAAGTGGCATGTGCTGAAGGGCATACAGGCGGTAATGGGCAGACACTACCAATTCAAGAGTCTATTTCCAGTTCTCTCCACCTCAGAAAGAAGCCCTCTCTTGCCTACATCCAATGGCACTTATTAAGTACCCAAAAAAAAGAAATGTGGGGAAAAGATAGCAGAGGTTTGTACTGTGTTTATTCTCTTAATGATTTATGAGAAAGAAACAAGAGAATGGTTTCATGGAAGAGAGAGAACAGTCCTCAAAGTCAAGAAAACCCACATTCAAGTCCAAACTCTGACAAATTCTGGTTGTCTGACCCCAGGCAAGTCTCATTTCAGTTCTCATTATTTCGAGGCAATTCTTCAAGACTGAAAGAGCAGAGGAAAGTGGTACAAAGTTTCCTTGCTAAACAGTTCCTTCTCCCAATGAAATCACAGGTCCAGTCCCTATCCCCTCGATGAAAGGAAGGCTGAAGCTTGTGGGCTGTGCCACCTCCAATGAAAAGAGCTCAATGTAAAGCTTTTCACTCTCATCCCTAGCAAAGAAAGCAATCTGGCATGAGCATGCTCTTCAAACACGAGGGGGGCAGCCGTCAAATTTCTAATCACATTGGCTGTGGAAGGCAATTCATCTCCTTGGTAACGGCTCTAAAAAGGAAAGAAAATGCTGCAGTGGCTGCCCAGCCAATCGCCTCACGCTCGGGATGAGTAAGGATTCTTTCTTTATTTTTTAACTCCCTTTACGAAAGGAGCATCCAACTTCCAGATCAAGCTCTTGGCTCTCCCCTTGGCTCAGCACATGCCATTGGGAATACCAAAATAACATGGAGATGACAGGGGGTAGAGCAGGGCCATGTGCACAACTCAGTTCATACTCCTCCTACAGAAATTACAGGGCCCAAGATCACAGATAGGAAAATGTCTTTTAGTTTCAAAGAAACTTAAAAAACAAATGAGTAGGGGGCAGCTAGGTGGCTCAATGAATTGAGAGCCATGTCCAGGGAGCAGAGTTCAAATTTGGACTCAGACACTTTCTATCTGTGTGATCCTGGACAAGTCACCAAACCCCCATTGCACAGCCCTTATCACTCTTCTGCCTTAGGACTGTATAAATGGAGATTTTGAACCCTAGACTTCAATCCCCAGAAGTCCTTGGTATTTCCCAGAATTCCCTGTAATCTCTCCTGAGTCTCACATTGGTGAGATCATGATTGGTATTTAACTGGCAGTAAGGCCTCCCACACTCAATTCCTTTGCAGTGATGTAGCAAGTATAGTGGTAAGCTAAGTGCGGCAATTTTAAATGGGCTAATCAGCCATGGGCACGTGGTTTTTATTTTGTATCTTTATTCCTTGATTTCTAATCATCTTTAATAAACCTCATAAAATATAATATTTTGTTATTAGACATAATTTAATTTTTACAGGACCAATATTGATGGTAAGACAGAAGGTAAGAGCTTTAAAAACAACAACAACAGAATATTCAATGTGAAAAGATGGTAACCATAGCCATCATCCCAACATAGCATGGAAAGGGGGGCAACTGGGCGGCTCAGTGGATTGAGAGTCAGGCCTAGAGATGGGAAGTCCTAGGTTCAAATCTGGCCTCAGTCACTTCCTAGCTGTGTGACCCTGGGCAAGTCACTTGACCCCCATTGCCTAGCCCTTACCACTCTTCTGCTGCTCCAAGACAGAAGGTATGTGTTTTAAAAAAAAAATACAGCATGGAAAGGGCAACCCAAAATTTAATGGATCATGCCTGCCATAGGACCAGCTCTTGAACACATGTTTATCTCCCCCCAGTGCCCCCTCTGTCTCCAAACTATGCCCATCAAGGGGCATGCTAGAGACACCGGAGATGGAGGTCAATATAGACATTTCCATGAGCCAAGAAACAAACTCAGCAACAGTTCAGACTCTTTCTCTTGCTCCTCCTCTCCAATTTCTACCTACCCCTGCTGTCTGTACCACTACACATAAATTTATGTGTGTGTGTATATAAAAATATACATATATAATTTTATATAATACATAACAATATATAATGTGCACACATGTTACATATACATATATTAATATGAAAGTGAATGAGGGAACTGTGATTTTTCTGACTAGTCAATAGACAAAAGCCAGTAAAACAGTGGTTTTTATTTTTCTCACAGCAAAAGAAGAAAGAAGAGGTCAAATGATTTATGAAAGTGAAAAAGTGAATAAGCCGTGGGACTATCTATCTCCCCCTTCAGAACAAATCATCCCTGGATCACTTAGCCGGGTTCTCAGCTATTTATTCTGTAATCAATGCTTTCTAGCTAGACAGCCCTGAGAACCAGAAGCATGCTCTCCTCTCTGGGCTGGCATTCACAGGTAGCAGTGGGAGGATAACAGGTTGTCACTTGAAAATAGGTTTTGCAGTGATGAATCAAATCCTCTCATCCCAGGAGCTTGCCTCCTGTTGTGTCAGACTATTGAGTCAAGTGGTCCAGAATCTACAGCAGCCAATTACAACCATCACGCATGGGGCACTTGTTATTCAAAGGTCTCTACTGCTCTGCAAATAGATTCTGCAGCCGCCTGATTCACAGCCACCATTTCAGGCTCAATGCAGAGTCATTCCCTGTAAGAGGGATGGATAGAGTGACTCCCTACAGAATTTACAAATGGATGGAAAGAAGAGAATTTTCTTTTCATTTCTAGAGGAATTGACTCTATTAATCAACTGAAATAGAGTCACTTCCTCTAGAAAGGAAAAGAAAATTAGAACGGACTTCAGAAGCTTCATGTGCCATAATTATTCAATGCAGTTTCTGCTGGTGGTATTCATCTGACATCGCACTGGGTTTGGCTGTGACCTGGCCAGATTTCCCAAGGAGATTTAACTGGAATAAAGGAATACAATTCTAGGCTACAGATGGAGCTAAACAGACCTTAAAGGTCATAAATAAATCCAATGTCATCATTTTACCGATGACATTTATTCCAAAAGGATTTATTAAGCACCTAATATATGCACCAGGCACTAAACTAAGGTTCTAGGGATGCAAAAACAAGCTAAAATCAGTTCTGACCCTCAAAGAAGTTATATTCTACAAATAGGGAAACCATAGATAAGCCAATACAAAATAAATATGAAATAATTTGGGGGCACTAACAACTAGAAAGACTCATGGAGAATATAGGAGGTTGCATTTCAGTGAAGCCCTAACAGGAGCTGGGAGATTCTTCTTTTCTTTTCTTTTTTTTTGTTTGTTTTTAAACCCTTACCTTCCATCTTAGAATCAATACTGTGTATCTAAGGCAGAAGAGCATTAAGGGCTAGGCAATGGGGGTTAAGTGACTTGCCCAGGATCACACAGCTAGGAGGTACCTGAGACCACATTTGAACCCAGGACCTCAAGTCTCTAGGCCTGGTTCCCAATCCACTGAGCCACCCAGCTGCCTCCACTTCTTTTCTTTTTTAAAGGAAATCAGTAGCAGCTAGGTGGCTCAGTGGATAGAGTGCCCAGACTGGAGTCAAAAAGACCCTAGTTCAAATTTGACTTCAGATAGGTCCTAACTGTGTGACCCTGGGCAAGTCACTTAACTCCCAATGCCCAGCCCTTCTGCCTTGGAACCAATACCCAGGTTTGATTCCAAGACAAAAGATAAGGGATTTGTTTTTGTTTTTAAAGGAACTCATGGAAGAATGCATTTCAAGCATGCAGACATGCTCTACAAAAATCTGAAGACAGACAGAATATTATATATGGGATAGCAAGTCAGCCAATTCAGAGACTATGTGAGGAATGATAATATGAAATCTCTGGAAAGATAGGATGGAACCAAATTGGAAAATGCAAAAGAGAGAAACTTGTCTTTTATCCTGGAGGCAATAGAGAACCACAGGTAATTCTAGAGAAGGGGGATGACCAGTTGGTCCTGTGCCTGGAGGTAGAGAGAACAGTATGCATATTACTGTTTTTATTCACCTCTTATTTGGGGGCAAGTAGTGTTATAGTTTCAGGGGACCCAAAAAGGAATAAAAAGAGAAATGATGGACATGAGTAAACTGCAGCATAATTCCCTAATGATTTATACTCAAAAGTGGCATAAAACATTGAAAAATGCATAATTGGAAAAGGAGGATAGGTCAGGCATATGCCACGAGTGAAGAATGACAGACGGACAGCCCAAGTGCTCTACTGATACCCTCAAAATGCAAAACAGCCCAAAGGAAGGCTCCCATATTGGGTGGATACCCTCTGGGAGCCCTAGGAGAAAATAGGGACAAAACAAGGGTGAAAAGGCAGACAGATTGCAATCAGTGTTGATGGAAGAGAATCCTGATCTCAATGAGTTCAGAGTTCCATTGATGCATAATCTACTAAACTGCTGTTCTGAATCAAGCTGCTCAGATAGCCAGGAACCTGCTAAACTGTGTTGCTCTGGCAATACCCTCACACACAAAGCTAAGACAAGCAGCCCACTGGCGTAGGAAATGAGGGCTGTGAGCTTCAAATCCAGAGAACTGGACTCTTCTCCCAGCTCTGCCCTTCTATACCAGTGAGCACTAAGTCCCCCTCCTCCCTCTTCTATCTAATTATTCTAGTATATGAAAAAGTGGGGAAACTAGTCAGGGCCAGGAAGAGAGCTGGGAGAAGGTTTGGAAAGAGAGGCCCACTTGGAAACCCAGGAAGCAAATGTACTTGGCTACAGCTTAGGTGGCACAGTGGACAGAGTGCCAAGCTTGGAGTCAGGAAAGACCTGACTGCAAATCCAGGCTCAGACACCAACCCTGAACAAGTCACTTAACCCTCTTTGTGTCAGTTTCCTCACCTGTAAAATGAAATGGAGAAGGGAATAGCAAACCACTCTAGCATCTTTGCCAAGGAAGCCCCAAATGGGGTCACTGAAAATGACTGAAAAACAACAGCAATGTATAGCTAATCTTGAATTCAGCCAAGGAGCCAATGAACCTGGTATATAGAAGGAAGAAAGTATCAAGCACTGGCAAGAAGCTCTAGTCAGTCTTCATCTTCTCCTTTCTCCATGCTACAAAGTATTCTTTCACCACAACCTCCTTTCAGGCTTGCCTGCTTTTCAAAATCTGCTCTTGGGCAATCTATGACTTCCTAAACTGTTGCACAATGTGCCAGCTGATGGCAGAGTGAACACCCCATTAAGAATGTTCAACATGGGGCTCAGCAAGTGTCTAAGTTCTTTATCATTTCCTATCCCACCCACCAACCACCAAGAAAAGTCCCGGGTAGTACAAATGAAGTCTAGGAGTCAAAGGCTGTCTCTGGGATGCTCCTTTTACACATACACACATCCGGAATGAGCCGCCTCTAAGGATTGTGGGTTGTATGTCACTGGCAGTCTTCAAGCACATGCTGAATGTCACTAACCATGTGGCAGAAGGCATTCTTCAAGTATGGGTTCTATAAAGAGAAATCCCCAAGGTCTCTTCCAACTCAAAAATTCTGAATGTAAAGGGCAACAAGATTAATTGAATTGTAAAGACTGTACTTCACCAACTAAATCGATGGGATGGAGAAAGATCTGAAAAAAAGTAAAGATCTCTCAGCCCCAGGAAGTTGGGACAACCTTTATTCGTTTGGCATGAACATCATTCTTTACGGATAACCTGAAAACAACATCGTATAAGGAAAACATTTTGGTGTCAGAGTCGAGGGACCCTAATTCAAATCTCAGGTCAGTCTCATTGCCTTTGGCAAATCACCCCCAAATTTCACCTTTTTTTAGTTGTAAAATTAGAGTTGGAATAGATATCCTCAAAGGTCCCTTCTTCCATTTCTAAGACTATAATCCTATGGGTGATTATGACTAGGTGATCTCTGCAATGTCATCCAGCTCTCCAACTCATTAGCAATAAAGACTCACATTTCCAGACCTAGTGAGTCTGTAGTTTGTGAAAAGGCTGCAGAAATTCAAACTTCTGCCAAAAATTTAAATGGTACAGCATTTATAAATAAAAATCTCTGATGAAAAGGCAAATTTCCTGAAGTAAAGAGAAAAAGTCGTGGCTATAAACTGGATTTCCATATCTCTAGCCCACATGATACCAGAGTAGGCAGTCTACGGCATGGAAAGACCACGGGAGATAAATATTCCATGTAACTAGTCAGGTTCACATAACTATGACCCAATTCCAAAAAATAAAAAATAAAAGTTTACAGATTAACATTCATATAGATTTAATAATATCTGACATTTACATAGAAGAGTACATGATCACATTCAAACATCATAACAACCCTTAAGACAGAGGTATTCTCATTTTTATTGTCCAATCATTTTTTCAGTCATATTCAACACTTTATGACCCTATTTGGGGTTTTCTGGGCAAAGACACTGAAGCAAATTGCCACTTCCTCCTCCAGTTCATTTTACAGATGAGGAAAATGGGACAAAGAGGGTTAAGTGGCTGGCTCAGGATCACACAGCTAGTAAGTGTCAGATGCCAGATTTGAACACAGGAAGAAGAATCTTCCTGACTTCCAGCCTGGTACTCTATCAAACTAAGACTCAGAAAGCCTAAAGAATTTCACTATTATTATTGAAGGCATCATATGAACACAGGTCTCTCCTATTTCAAGTCTAATATTCTATTATGCCACACAACCATTTAAACCAATTAAATGTGAACTGCTATGATAAATATGTTAACTCTTTCAGAAATGTTAATACATATGCCACAGGTCAACACTTATAGCTTCTCAACAAGACATGCATATATTCATATATATGTATATACATCTATATGTGTATGTGTATGTATACATGCCTATACACTCACACAAATAAAGAAACCCCCTCTTTTGAAAATCAAGGTTTAAGAAGGGTCATCATCAAACTGGTTCAATCACTGACTTTATGAGAGACCTAAAAAAGTATTTCTTTTTTTTCTAAACCCTTACCTTTCCATCTTAGAATCAATATTCTATATTGTTTCTATGGCAAAAGAGTGGTAAGGGCTTGGGCTAATCACTGGGGGGTTAAGTGACTTGCCCAGGGTCACACAGCTAGGAAGTGTCTGAAGCCAGATTTAAACCTAGGACTTTCCATCTCTAGGCCTGGCTCTCAATCCCCTGCGCCACCCAACTGCCCCCTAAAAATGCATTTCTTAACTATCCTGTAACTAAATACCCCTGTATGCAAAATAAAATTCAACCAACTAACTTTCCAGAAAATGTTATGAAAGTTTAGAAGGTGAAACCAGAAAAACCAATGAGGTAAGTAAGATAGATAAACAGGCAGACAGATAATAGATAAATAGATAAAACATTTATTTGTTAATCAATTACTATTTGCCAGGCATTGTGACCAGACCAGCCTTTTTCATGCTGTCTTCTTAAAGCTAAAATAAGATAAGATTTCACAAGATTAGATGGAAAAAATAAGAGAAAGAGGGCAACTAAGTGGCTCAGTGGATAGAGAGCCACACTGAGAGATGGGAGGTCTTGGGTCCAAATCTGATATCAGCTACTTCCTAGCTATGTGACCCTGGGCAAGTCCCTTAAATCCCACTGCCCAGACCTTATCATTCTTCTGCTTGGGAACCAATACTTAGTATCAGTTCTAAAACAGAAGATAAAAAAAGAAAAGAAAAACAAAAGAAAGAAAGGAAGGCCTGCAGAGAAAATGAGATGACAAAGCTATATCTAAGTGCAAAGAAAAATGTTTTTCACTGGATGCTCTTTTTTGAAAGGTGCTTATCCTGCAAAACCTCAGCAGACATAGTTAAAAATATTTGAACAAATGCCCTGACAAATCTATGATTTCATTAACTTAGGCACTTCCTCCATCAATGCAAATCACAACCCCTTGGTGGCTTCCTGTGCCATTCTTAGCTGAGGATTCATCCAAGGGGCTTCACTGAAGCCCTTCCTCTGGGTTCTTTTAGCTACCGCCAGCTCCATCTCTCTCCCTATCTTCTTACACAACCAGAACAACATGGCATCTTGACTTTTGCTATAAAAGACTCTTGGGTTCTGTAAATCTTGAAATCTCTCAGACTTGTGAATGTTAAAAATTTCCCCATCGGGGAATTCTTAATTGGAACAAATTCCCTACTGAGAAACATTCCCCATTTTGATGTGAGAACTCGCCAGGATCAGAAATGGGAGGACCTCTACTCCACCTGTACTTAAGACTGCTTTAGGGCAGAAAACTCCTTGCTAAACAATGAAAGTACTTGGACCCATGCTTATAATAAGGCAAGGAGTTCTTTGAGCCAGGCCTGTTTTTAGAATTGATACAATGGGATGCTAGGTACCTAAAAGGGTCGGGCAAGTTTTCTCTTGATGAGATTAGTTGACTCAGCTGTGTTTTCTCTAGTTCAGACATACTGAGGAGATTGGTCGACTTAGCAGGAATTTAGATGGGCAGTCCTTTGGAAAGCGTCTACAGTGATTGGTAGATGTAGGGACTTAGGGGAGGTGACATGGGAGAAAAACCCCTATATAAGAAAAAGCAGAATCTCTTGAGGGGATATATCCTTTTGGAGAAATCCCTTTGGAGGATCTCTAATGAGGATCGCTTGGGAAGAATCTCTTGAGAGAGGCTCTGGAGAAGGGAAGCTCTTGGAGGACAATCTCTAAGGAGGTCTCGCTGGAGTTCCTCTAAGGGGACTCTGTCCCTCTGGAGGCTCTGGAGAGAGGCCCTTTGGAACAGTCTCTGACTGGAAGGCTCTCTGGTGAAGTCAGCTGAGATGGAGCTGGCCTGGTGTCACTAGAATCCTTGTTTAGGCAGACCTTGTGGTGAGTGTTAAAAGACTGACTGACTGATTCTCTCTCTTAAGACTCAGGTCTAAGCCATATTGGCTTGAGGCCCTTCATAATTATTCCTTTCCTACTCTTTCTCTCTTTCTCTAATTCCTCATTATATTATTAATTAAAAATCTCTATAAAACCCAGTTGACTTGGGTATTTGAATAATTGGGAATATTTCCCTGGCGACCACCTTATATTTGATTTAAAACCAAGACACTGTAATGAAACATATTTTCTGCGGTCAAATTTACTCACCCTCTCTTATATCTATCACAATTTATATCTTCCACCATTTTAATCACTACAGTTTAAGACCTCAACCATTTTAAATCTCACAGTTCACATCTGAGCTCAGACACTTACTACCCATTTGAACTTGCAGGCAAAATAACTTTAACTCTGAGCTTCAGTCTAAAGAATGGGAGGGTGGGATTAACAATATAATTATTAACATCGAATAATACAACTATTAAAATAATATAATCACAGGGTTGGGGGCAAAAATAACTTGTAAGTTATATACTATATTTACATACATTACATAATACCATATTATATAATATGTAAACAATATATTGTAACATATATAATAGAAATATAAACAAATAATTTGTTTTAAAGATAAATTATATATTTATATAATTATAAAATATAGTATATTTATATAAGCTTATATAAATATACTATGTAAATGGGAGTTATCTTCTGATCATACATGTTCTCAAAAAAAGTCTTTTTTTTTTTTAAACCCTTCCCTTCTATCTTGGAATCAATAATTTTTTTTTTTTTAAATAAACCCTTACCTTCTGTCTTGGAGTCAATACTGTGTATTGGCTCCAAGGCAGAAGAGTGGAAAGGGCTAGGCAATGGGGGTCAAGTGACTTGCCCAGGGTCACACAGCTGGGAAGCATCTGAGGCCAGATTTGAACCCAGGACCTCCTGTCTCTAGGCCTGACTCTCAATCCACTGAGCCACTCAGCTGCCCCCAGGAATCAATAATTTTTGATTACTGCTAAGGCAGAAGAAGATGATAAGTGGTAAGTAACTGGGTTAAGTGACTTTCCCAGGTGCACACAGCCAGAAAGTATCAGGATCTCCCATCTCCCTCACTCTCTATCCACCCAGTCATCCAGCTACCCCAGCAAAAGTCTTTATGCAGCTTCTCTGATACAAGTGACTGTTAGTAACACACTCTGGCATGTTTGCTACTTGCTT
Organism: Monodelphis domestica; assembly: GCF_027887165.1. NCBI lineage: Eukaryota > Metazoa > Chordata > Mammalia > Didelphimorphia > Didelphidae > Monodelphis > Monodelphis domestica. The sequence goes on along the minus strand of NC_077227.1, from coordinate 341,621,464 downwards.
TTCCACAGCCCTGTAAACTCTTTGTAATTTTAAATTTTCTAAGTTGATAGGAACAACTAGATTAAGTTAGTATTTTAAAAGATATGCCTTTCCCTCTACAAAAGAGATTTCCAACCACTTAGCTGGATTTATCCAATTTGCAAATGGCAAGAAACAAGGAAGAACAGTTAACTCAAGTAACAGAACTGGGATCCTAAAGGATCTGGGCAGCCTCGGGCCACAGAATTAGAGCCAGAAGGGTTTTGAGAGGTCACCTCAGTACAATCCCTTCATTTTATTTATTTATTTTAAAAATCCCTACCTTTCCTCTTAAAATCAATACTGTGTATTGGTTCTAAGGCAGAAGAGTGGTAAGGGCTAGGCAATGGGGGCGTTAAGTGACTTGTCCAGGGTCACACAGCTGGGAAGTGACTGAGTCCAGATTTGAACCCAGGACCTCCCATCTCTAGGTCTGGCTCTCAATCCACTAAGTCACCCAGCTGCCCCCAATCCCTTCATTTTACAGATGAAGGACCAAAAAGGTTATGTAATGTGCCCAAGTTAACAACACAGCAGCAAGGAACAGAGGCGGGATTCCCAAGCAGACCCTCAAATTTGAAATCCAACCTTACCCCAGCAGTGCCACATTATCTAGGATGATGGCACAATTCTTACTCAAAAAAAAAAACAACAATTTTTAATGAAGACAAATGTAAAGTCATTGTCATAAAATTGAAAAAAAATGATGGCAAAGATTAAACTACATTGAATATGAAAAATATCTGAAGGATTTGGGTTTTTTTATTTTTGTTTTTGTGTTTGTTTTTTTCCTAAAAATCCATTCCCAGAAGTGTAGTGTCTAGAACAAGGGAGGTCAGTGTGACACTGTGCCATTCTTGTCCAAACACACCTGCTGTTTCCAAGGTATGGTACCATAACCCAATAACAGCAGAGAAACTGGAACACATCCTCAGGAGAACAAGCAAAGTGATGGAGGAGGCTTGAAGCTACGCCATGAGGATCAGCCTAAGGAAACACAAGTGTTTGGCCAAGAAAAGAGAAGAACTCAGGAAAAGAGGCAGGAATGGAAAAAAGCAAGAGGGCTTTCTCCAAGTTTTGTAAGAGCCTTATTCTCTGGAAGGGAGAGTTAAACTTCATTTAAGGAAGGGTTAAGCTTCCTTTTCTTGGCCTCAGAATTCAGAACTAGAAGCAATGAATAAAAGTCACCAGTTCTTTGTCTTGTTTTTCTTTGGTTTGGTTTTGTTTTTTAAAACCCTTATCTTCTATCTTAGGATCAGCATCCATTCTAAAGCGAAAGAGCTCAGCAACTGAAGGTAAGTGACTTGCTCAAGGTCACAGAGCTAGAAAGTGACTATATTTAAACCCAGATCCTCCCAGACTCCAAGCCCAGCACTCTATCCGCGGTGCTGCCTAACTGCCCCATTCCAGTTCTACGGAAGGCAAAATTTCCTAACAATATTCAAGTGTCATGAGCTGCCTCAAGAAGCAGCAAGTCCCCCACCTCAGAAGGCCTTCAAACAGGGCTTGTAAGATCTCTTGGAGGTTGTAAACATTTCTGTTCTACAACAGGAGCTGGAGTAGATGGAGTTGTGGAACCTTTTGGTGCTGGGACTCTCTCTTTTTCTAAGTATGAATTGCTTTCCTTGATCTCCCAAATCCAACCAGAGAATTCCACACTTCTCAATAAAAGGTCCAGCAACTGGTCCAGATTCAGTCAAATGGCAAGAACTGTGCAATATGTGACTTTACATATATATTCCCAATGCAAAGTGAGCCAATGCCTTTCCCATCCCTGAGTTTTCACTGAATTTGCTTTGCATTTCTAGCACAGAGCCTAGTGCAAAGCAGCCCCTAAACAGATGCTCCTTGAATTGGCCCAAATTTGCAGTACGTCAAGCCTCCATGCAATGAATTCACTGTGGTCTGCAAACTGGAATGTCTGGAAAAGCTCACCGTCAACAGGAAAAGTCCCTTTTTGTTTGGACCCTACGCAGGACATTTTTCATGACACCAGCAACAAATACCTTTGCAAAAGCAGATCTTGGAACCCTTTAACTGCTCCCAATACTGAAGGATCACCCGAACACCATCCACCAGACTTTAGCTCAGATTGTTGTATAGACCAGCTATCCCTTTTCTGAGCAAAGCAGCTGAGGGAGCATTCTTCTAAAAAATCAAATTCTCTTGGAATTAAGAAACAAGAAACGCACCACGATTTTCTATTCTGTTCATTCAAGCATTAAGGGCCTATTACATGCAAATCAGTATCTCACCATATGGTCAGGTTTTTTTGCCTGTAAAAAATGACATTCAGGCCTGAGGATTATGAATTGTTTGGAAGACTTTTTTTAAACCCTTACCTCCCATCTTAGAATCAATACTAAGATTCTGTTCTTTACCATAAGAGCAGTAATTTGAATTAAGTGTCACATAACTAGAAAGTGTCTGTGGCCAGATTTGAACCCAGGACCTCCCATCTTTAGGCCTGAGCCCCCTAACTGCCCCTAAATAAATACTTTAGAACCAATAAGCGTATTTACAGCACTTTACTCATACCAGACACAAATACAAAATGTCTAAAAACCTATTAATACTTAAAATTGCATTGAGATTTTGGGGATATCTTTTTCTAGCTTTATTTTATTTTATAGTATATATTTTAATATTTAATATTTAAATATATTTTTATAGCTTGAAACTACACTAAGACTTTTGGGACACCCTGTATCTTAGGAGAACCTAATGGAAACTCACTTTTTAACCACATGCAAATAGATTGCGATACAACATTTTGACATTACCAAAACAAAAAACATAAAAACAGAACTGTGTAACTTGGTGGAAATGGCCCATCAGAAAATCACATACTGTATGTATAATCCAGTAAAATTGCTTGTCAACTCTGGGAGAGAGGGAGGGAAGAAGGGGGGGAGATAAGAATTATGTAACCATGGGGGGAAAATGTTTAAAGAAAAAAAAAGTTAAAAAAAAAGAATCTAAAAAAATGCATTAAAAAAACCCCACACACATATTAACTACATTAAGTATCTGAGGGAACTGATTCTGTAAATACAAATGAGAGGCAGCTAGGTGGCTTAGAGAATAGTGCCAAGCCTGGGTTCAAATTTGGCCTAACTGTGTGACCCTAGGCAAGTCACTTAACCCCAGTTGCCTAGCCCTTCCTTACCATATCAATTGTAAAACTGAATCAAAAGGGTTTTTTTAAATGTAGATGAATCTGAAATTTGTTTTTAAAGGGTATCCAAATCCACTCTGTAGGTCCCTAAACACTTAGGAAAAGCCTTGGGGCAAGTTCAGGAAGTCTAAGGCAACTTATATTATGCGAGGAGGCTTAAAAACTCAGGAAGAGCATCAACCAGCACTTTCTCAATTCTTCTTCTGTCAACTGAGGCAGGGTGGCAGCCCGATGCTAAGGAGAGCTATCCACAGGGCAAAGGAGGGGCCATTCAGCACAGCCCCTTTCCTCCTCTGCTGGATTTGGTCTGCCCTCTCCGATAAAACAAGGTTTAAAAAAAAAATTCTCTTTCTGTTTTTAATGAGAGACCTTGATGAGAAGATAGATCTGGCTCTTTTTCTCCTTTACAGAGATAAGTGTCTTGGGATAGAATTACAAGCTAGGAGCCAAACAAGTACACACTGTCTGCCTTTTGCTCAAGAACCAACACAGTTTACTTTGGCCATTGCCAAACACAGACTGGGAATCGAGTCACTTCCTTAACAGAAATGAAACTGAAAAGGGCACCAAGTTTCTGAAACGCAGGGAGGCTCTTCCAAGCCTTCCAAGCAGGCGGAAATGAAGAAGGGCAAAGAGAGATCCTCAAAATCAGCTATTGACCTTAACTGGGTTCTCTCATTTCTTCAAGTATTTATTAATTTTTTCTAAGCCTTTCACTTTGTTTTTTAGGTTTTTTATTTTAAATTTTTCCCCATGGTTACATGATTCACATCAGACATTTATTAAGCACCATCTGTGTACACAGCACTGTGCTAAGCCCACAAAGGAGATATAGGATAAAATAAGATTTGGATAGGGGCAGCTGGGTAGCTCAGTGGATTGAGAGCCAGGCCTAGAAACAGGAGATCCTAGGTTCAAATCTTCCTTGCTGTGTGACCCTGGGCAAGTCACTTAACCCCTACTAATCCCAATCCCTATCCCTTTCCACTCTTCTGCCTTGGAACCAATATACAGTATTGATTCTAAGATGGAAGATAAGGGTTTAAAAAAAAAAAAAAGATTTGGCTCTATCACAGAGCAAAAAAAAATACCTACAGTGACCTATTTTTTTTTTTAAACCCTTACCTTCCATCTTGGAATCAGTACTGTGTATTGGTTCCAAAGCAGAAGAGCAGTAAGGGTTAGGCAATGGGGGTTAAGTGACTTGTCCAAGGTCACACAGCTGGGACGTGTCTGAGGCCAGATTTGAACCTAGAACTTCCCATCTCTAGGCCTGGTTCTCAATCCACTGAGCTACCCAGCTGACTTATTAATTTCCTGGTCCTATACTAGCTCATTCAATAAATTATATTCCTACTCCTGTAAACCTTAAAATTTCTTAGACTTATAATTGTTGGAAATTTCCAATTTCCAACAATTATAAGTCTAAGAAATTTTAAGGTTTACACTCCCCCCCAAAAAGAAAAGAAATACCAAATACAAGGTAGTAATATTCCTTCCTGTATGACCTAGCATTACTACTACTAATTCAGTATTGGTATGCCAATATTTTTCACCCTAGGTTACCACAACTACTATGCTAATAAAGGCTGGAATAGTGTATATTAAATAGGCATATTATTAAATATGGAAGTAATAACAATACTAATTCACATTTCTATGGAGTTTTAAGGCTTACAAAAAGCACATTTCCCTCAAACAACCAGTTGAGGTACACAGTACAACTACTATAATATCTAAATGACCTAAATGAACTATGACAAGGTCATAGTATCAGAATCAGAATTTGAACACAGATCTTCTGACTCCCGAGTCTTGAGCTCCTTTCTCCTCTCTCAGACACAAAACCATCTCTCCATGGAAACATTGCCTAAGTCTTCAACATCTAAGGCACAGATAGAGATCAATTGTTATCTCCTAGAAATCAGGGACTCGTCTCCTTGGTGGTAAGTCTATCAGGGAATGACACTGATGCTGGGAAGTCCTGGTCATCTGGCAGAAATCTCCCTCCTCCCTTTCTACAACTTTTCCCAGACTAGGGTACCGTGTGTACTCACAATGTTCCCTGGCTACCCACAGTCACCTACAAAGACACGCTACAAACTCTATCTCCTGCCGGGATCTCATGGTTCCTTTGATGACAGAAATGTATTTTTAGCCGGGCTTTCCAAAAGAAACAGCCTTCATCCAGCTTAGCGTTCTCATTTGGGGTTCAGAAACAGAAACCTCTGATTAATTTAATTCTTATTCAGATACACAAGATGAAAGTTATTTATATTTTTAAGAGTAAATAGTCCAAACCGTGCAAGTGCTCCAGAGATGTCCAATTTAGAGGGAACACCATGGGTGGCCATGAGCAGGACACACCAAAACCTGTGTTGAATGAATGCCAAATAATAAGGGACACCTGCCCTGTGTCAGAGCTTCTAAAGCAACACAGGATATAATATTAATAATAATAATAATTAATGATGACGGGGATGATAGCCAACGTTTATGGCACTATGTGCCAGCCACTGTACTAAGAGCTTTACAGTTGTTGTCTCATTTGATCTGCACAATCCTAGGAGGTGGGTGCTATTATTTTCTTCATTAAGTAAGCAGAGTAAGTGACTTGCCCTAGGATACAAGGCTGGTGTCTGAGGCTAAACTGGGACTCAGATGAGGTTTTCTGCTTCAAGGTCTAAGAAGTAGAGCTCTGAAGTCCGAAGATTCAAGTTCAAATCCAGCCACAGACATTTAATATCCCAGACGAAGTGGGCAAATTAGTTCACCTCCCTGGGGTTCGGTTTATGAACCTGTAAAACGAGGAGTTTGGACAAAAGTCCTCTGATATCCCTTCTAGCTCTGTATCTATGATATTGTGACTCTTTGAGACCATATCCCCTCCCATCTCCTATGACCCAGTTTCCAAATACAGACTGAGGAATTCAATAGGAACTTGGTTTGGGGGATTTGGTACTCTGTTTTAGAAATAACAGTGGCATGCAATCCCTGGTCTTAAGTACAGATGAAAAGTAGGGAAGATGTAGGCCAGTAAGTTTCTGTTGCTTCCATGTTGTCTTTGCCTGATTCAGAAAAGCATTCACTAAAGAGGTATCTGTGTGTGATTAGTAAGAAAATGTCCAATTTCTAGCAGCCTCTGAGCCTTAGTTCCTTTTATTTTTTTTTAAAACCCTTACCTTCCATCTTAGAATCACTCCTGTATATTGGTTCCAAGACAGAAGAGTGGGAAGGGCTTGGTAATGGAGGTTAAGTGACTGGTCCAAGGTCACACAGCTAGGAAGTGTCTGAGGCCAGATTTGAACCTAAGACCTCCCGTGTGTGTTTCTAGGTCTGGCTCTCAATCCATTGAAACACCCAACTGCCCCCTTAGTTTCTTTTTTAAAATAAGAGAGTCTGAATGATCTCTAAGGTCAGATCCAGATCCTATATATAACATATTATAAATAATATATATTACATATTATTATAATGCATTGACCAAATCTAATTTAATTGTTATAGATATAAAATAAAATTATCATGCATATTAAAATAACTAACATTTCTATAGTACTTATTATATGCCAGGCCCTATTCTAAGTACTGGATAATTATTAACTCATTTGTTCCTCACAACCACCATAGGAAGTACTATTATCCTCATTTTAGAACTGAGAATCTGAGAAAAACAGACAAAAGATTTGGCCAAAATCATAGGACTAGTAAGTGAGTGTCTGAGGCTAGATTTGAACTTCTGAATCCTGGGCTGGTACTCTATCCATTTTGGAAGCTAGCTACTTCAGGGAGGCATTCAGGGTGGGTAGCCTGGGGGATGGGGGGGGGGAGGTTGGGAGCTCTATCACCGGAGGGCACTCTAAAATTAGTAAGATCAAAGATCATTTGAATATCTCATTAGTTATGCAAATCGTCATCTAATCTACATCCTAGGAAGTTTTTTTTTTTTACAACTCTTCTAGCTCTGAGCCATTTGCACAAAGGGAAATGTTTAAATGAAGTCTTCCATAGTTTCAGAATAATCTCATCGGTTCAGGGATTCTTCAAGTAAATATGGTAGTCAATGGAAGGCATACTGCAACGTGTTAGTGGGTTTCTATGTCAATTACACCTCCCCAGTATCTCTCCCATTTTAACTGCCACCATCTAATTAGGTACTTATCTCCTAGACTACTGAACTAGCCTCCTAGCAGGCTCCAATTCATCCTTCTTAACATGATTTTTAAAATAAATAATCATTTTCCTAAAAATAAATAATCATTTTTCTAAAGAACATCACCAGAAGCTGCCTTTTGGTACCAAATTATATTCCCTAAGCAGACCTGACCAAATTATTTTTCTGCTCAAAAATCTGCAGTGCTTTCCTAGTGACTCCTAGGCTTCTTTGGCTGCCATTCAAAGCCCAATCACACCCAAAGGTGTAAGCCTTCCTTTCTCCTCCCCACTGGAAAATCCAGTCACAGTGAACTACTCTCTGCACCACACCACTCACCCACCCAAAAAAAAAAAAAAGCCTGCCCTGCCTTCACTCACACTGTCCGTCTGCCTGCAATATTCTCTGTTAACTCTTTTTTACCTGCTCCCTTCCTGTCTCTCCTTCAAAGAGGCCAACTCTGTTCATAGCTCTGCCCCACAATCTTCCAAGTCTCACCAAGCGCTTTGTTTCACACCTAGCTGATGAGTTTCTCACGCATTACTACATATTACAATTGTTTGAACACATCTCTCTCCTGAACTGCAAGCTCCCAGCAGGGGGGAAAGGCACTGTGTCTTATCTAAACCTTTACACCCAATGGAATTCCCCCTAAACAGTGCAGTTTGCTAAAGTGAATTCCTAGAAACTGGTTAGTAGGTGGTTCTTCCTTCCTCCACTCCCCCGCCCCAGAACATTGCCTTTTTTTTTTAAGATACAAGGAATGGGCTTGGCACAGGAAGGGAGTCATCAGGCTGATTCGAGATAGGAAAAAAAAGAACAGAGAAACAGCTGAGCCAAAGTCCAACTCTAGATCACTGAGGACTTTGGCTCTGGAAAACAAGGAGAGTAGTCCCTCTGGACAGCACCTCCAGGGCTTAGATGGTGCTCTCTCTACCTAGCTATCTCAAACTGAAACTCTAGGTTTCTTCCCTTTCTCCTGGCTGGTGAAATGGACAAGGCACAGAGGAAATATCAAGCCAGCACTGATCTGTTGCTTCTCCCTATTTCCTGTTTGTTCAGTTTCTTGTGATCCTGTTAGGGTTATCACAAGCCCTGGGGAGAAAAATCACACATTCTCTATTTTATTTTCTACTTTTAAGTGATCCCCTTTTATTTTATTTTATACCAATGACATGTAATAACAAATTTTCACACAAGTTTTCTTAAGTTATAAGACCGACCTTATCTCCCTCCCTTTCCTTCCCCATCCTGGTGATAGCATAGCAGGAGGTTCAGTCTGGGTTAGACATGAATTATCATCATATCATTAAAAGGCAACAAAGTCTAACAACCTCTAGAAGAGCAAACAGGCACACATCACCATCCTAATCTGTTTTTGAATATAATTTTTATTTGAATAAATAAATTTAAATTTAAATCAATTAAATAATTTTAAAGAGGTATAGCTCAGATCTCATTTCCCCATAGGCTTTACTACTTTGGGACTTTTCCATCCTTCCTCCCCTTCCCATCTTGCTACACACCAATTGCTCAATATTCAACTCTTCTTGTCTTTCTTTTTCTGTATCTGTTATTCCCAGGGCTTAGCACAATGCCTGGCACATAATAGGCAGTAAAATGTTTACTGACTGGTACAAGGCATAGAGGGCCAGGCCTGGAGTCAGGGATGCCTCATCTTCCTGAGTTCAAATATGTCCTCAGATACTTTTTTGCTGATTTCTGAGCATTCAATGAATAGCCCTTAGCACTCTTCTTCCTTAGAACCAAAGCACAGAATTGATTCTAATACAGAAGGTAAGGTGTTTTGATTTTTTAAGTCTCTGATCCTAACCTTGTGAGTGAGGGGAGAACAGTGGCTCTGGAGTATAAAGTTCTTTACTCAAATTTAATCTCTGATGCTGGACCAACCATTTAACCTCTGTGGACATCAGCTCCCTCTGCAAATGGGGAAAGGGTTGGGTGGTTGAACTAAATCAGAAATTCTTAACCTGGGAGTCAATATCTGGAGAAAGATTTCAGAGAATCCACAAACTTATGGGGGGGAAGGGGGACTATTTTAATACTAATTATCATTTCCTTTGATTATAAAAGAAGGCAACAAACTTGTAAAAAGCAGTCCACCAGACTGTCAAAGAGGTCCATGCCCAAAAAATAAACTGAGTAGTCCTTTGACTATCATCAATGGGTTCTTTCACTCATTAGAGACAGAGGGGAAAGAAGAAGAAAAGAGAGGGGAGGGGGAGAGGAGGGGAGAAAGAGAGAGAGAGATAATAGGATGAAAGATTGAGCCATTTACTGCTATCAAAACAAGAGAAAATAATTTTTGCTAAAAGGAAAATATATATTTATCATATGCACACATATACATACACAGAGGGAGAGCCAGACCTAGAGAAAGGAGGTCCTGGCTTCAAATCTGACCTCAGATACTTCTTAGCTATGTGACCCTGGGCAAGTCACTTAACCCCCATTGCCTAGCCCTTACCACTTTTCTACCTTGGAACCAATACTTAGTATCAATTCTAAGACAAAAGTTAAGAGTTTAATTTTTTTTTTAAAGTACTGGGGAAAGGGAGGAGGTAATATCATCTTTTTGGCTTCAGAAGTTCTACCTAGAAAGCCCTATCCACTCTAGGTATTTAATGAGCATCTTACTATGATCAACTAAGAGGCCTCTATAGATTTTTTAAAATTAAGTTGAAAAATATTGGAAACGGTATTATAAAACACTTACCATTCATAGCCACAAGAGGCCCTATATTATTATCATTTATATGTCTTAATAAAATCAGTTGCCCACAGAATTTCCATCCAAACACAACTCTAAGATGACAAGAGTGATACGTGGATATGAGCACAAGTTTCAAATAATAATGACAGAATGGACACATATATATATATATATACTTTGATATGTAAAAATTAATATTTTATATTATAATATAATTATATATAATTATAATATAATAAAAATATAATATATAAATATAATATAATATATAAAATATAAATGTAAATAAATATAAAAATTTATATCTCTAATAATAAAAATACTATATTTTATGAGGTGTATTAAGGATCATTAGAAATCAAGGAATAAAGAGGATACAAAATAAAAAAAAATAAGATGACAAGAGTCACCTGTGCTCACAACTGTCACAATTCTTTTACCACCTGCACCAGGATACTACATTCATGATTGAGCCTCGTAATTCCCTTATTAGCATCATCATCAATGCCATTCAGACATATGTACTCCCCTGGGCTTTTCAGTGCAGAGGATCCTCCAGAAGCATGCTTGTACCCAGACCACCAGTTTCGGAGTCAGAAGCATCCCAGCTCCAACACTTCCTGGCTATAGGACCAAGGAAGAGTGCCAGAAGCTCCCTAAGCCTAGGTATCCACTCAGCAGGGATAACAGCACTGCAACATCTAACTTAGAGGGCTGTTGGGAGAGCAAAGTGTTTATGCAAACATTAAAGCTCTATAGAAATGTGTTACTATTATAAATGTGAGAGCACTTAAGAAACTGGGGCAAGAGAAAGAAAATTCAAATAGGAACTTTCCCTTTCGTAGCTACCTTCTGTCCTACTTGTTTTCTGGGGCTAAGTACCTTAAATAGGTACTTAGCGCTTAGTCAGAACACCTATGAAAGAAGTAACCTACCTACTATCACCATTTCCCTTACAATCATCCTCTGTTTTCTGGGGCAGTTGCTTCCCCATGAGGTTGATATAAATAAAAATGACTTTAGAGAGAGGGGAGTTTGTATAATTAAATTCACCAAGTTTTGTCCCAGAAAAGAGATGAGAAAATACATTTCCCTACCTTCTTTGAACAGATAAAGAACTATGAGAGGTGGGCCACTAGACTTGACAGAGAAAACAAAGAGAGGGAGAAAAAGAGAGGGGGAGGAGGAGGGAAAGAATGAGGGAGAAAAGAGAGGAAAGAGAATGAAAGAAAGGAAGGAGAAAGAGCACTAACATTTATAACAGCACTTTAAAGTTTGCAAAAGTCTTTACAAATACCCCATTTTCTTTTCATAGCAACTCTGGCAGGTAAGTGCTATTGTTATCCCCATTTTACAAGTGAGGAAAGTGAGGTAGAGGTTAAGTGACTTGTCCAGGATTACAGTGATACCTTGGTTTCATCACTAATAGGTCTGAAAGCAATAAGCAGAATCTGAAACCAACAAAAACCAAGGCAATTATTTCCATATGAATCAATGTAAATACAATTAATTCATTCTAGACACTGCAAAATGCATACCAAAAACACATTTTATAGAGATTAAATATGGTGTTAAATGCTAAAAAAATGAATATAAAATGAATATAAAAGACTAATGTAAAGAATAACTGAGCATTTAACTTGGCATTTACCACTCTGCAGATTCTTATTGGCCTAAGGAAGACAGGTAGGAGGGGAGAGAGAGGTTATTATTTGGAAGGGGAATCCCCCTCTATAAGGACCTTAGGTATCAAGGCCCTATCTGGAAAGACTTTGGAAAGAAGCTGATATGTAGAGGAGTTGTTACCTTGATTATGTCCCTTTTCTCAGCTTAGATACTATGGGAGAATTTCTACTTAACTGAGATAAGATATCTCACTCCCAAAGGCAGAGCTCATTCATTTTGTATATTGCCACGCATATTTTCTCCTCCATATGCTTTATATGATTTTCTTTTGCTATCTGTATTAATAAATAGATTTATTTGCTTTTCAATACATGCATTGCTCACACTGAGCAGGAGAACTCATGGGTTGCCCTTTGTTTTCCGGAAAATTAGCATCAAGGTCAAATAGGCACATTTAGAAATCCCAGGCAACAAATGAAAACCAAGACAAATTTTTCAGGGGAAAAAATTGAAGAAAACTGAAACCAATGATAACCGACATCAATGAAAATCAAGGTATTACTGAATTGAATATAGATGGTGAATGGTTGAGGCTGCACTGGAACTGCATTGGAACCTATTGCTCTATCTAATGCACAACTCAGCTGCCCAGATGACAATGAGATAAATGGTACCAACAAAAAACATTGTCACTACTTAACCTTAAAAGAGGTACCTCCTCCTTCATATATCAAATCAACTCTTCTTCCTCAAATTTTTCCTATAAAAATGAGATTTATCAATGCAGAGTTCTCATGGAAAGAACCACCAAATTTGGAAAGAAAAATGCCAAGTTCTAATTCCACCTCTGCCTTTCAATTTATGCTCCATTATTATCATCTCCTTAATAACTACCATCATCTCACACTGATAGGGTACTTTAGATGGTAAAACCTTTTTTCACAATTGTTCTGAGATTCAAAGTAGGATCAATATTTCCTTTTGCAGATATGTTCATTGAGGCTCCAAGAGTTTTAACTGGGCTTGCCCCAAAGTTAAAACGAATAAATGTCAGATAGCTCAAACTGAAAACCAGGTCTTCCAAGTTAGAGTTCAGCATTCTTATCATTAAGTCTCAATTTCCTTATGATTAACAAAAATTCTAGAATCATAACATTTATACTATAAATATTCAGAAGGTTGCAGTAAGGATCAAATATGGTAATGTATTATAAGTAAAGCTCTTTGCAAACACTAAAGCACTATACTAATGTGAATCATTATTCTAGATGCACTGTTTTTGGCCAAGCCATTCTCTCCCTTCTTTAGAGCCTGGGTCAGTTCCTGTGAATTTCTCAACTCAGCCAGCAAGAAAATGGGAGCAGGAGCCAGAGAGATACTAGAGAAATGGAAAATCAAAGGGTCATGTATCTTGAGCTGGAAGGGGCCTTAAGAGACCAATCAAATATGATTGTGATGGAATAAGGAGTAGATCAACTAGGTAGCTCAGTGGATAGAGCACCAGGATAGAGTCAGGAAGACCTGAGTTCACATCTGGTCTCAAACACTTCCTAGTGGAGTAACCATGGGAAAGTCACTTAACCCCTCTTGCCTTTATGTTTTAGAGAGAGAGGAAGGAAGGAAGGAAGGAAGGAAGGAAGGAAGGAAGGAAGGAAGGAAGGAAGGAAGGAAGGAAGGAAGGAAGGAAGGAAGGAAGGAAGGAAGGAAGGAAGGAAGGAAGGAAGGAAGGAAGGAAGGAAGGAAGGAAGGAAGGAAGGAAGGAAGGAAGGAAGGAAGGAAGGAGGGAGGGAGGGAGGGAGGGAGGGAGGGAGGGAGGGAGGGAGGGAGGGAGGGAGGGAGGGAGGGAAGGAAGGAGGGAAGGAGGGAAGGAGGGAAGGAAGGAAGGAGAGAGGGATTAAGGGAGGGAGGGAGGAAGGAAGGAAGGAAGGAAAGAAGGAAGGAAGGAAGGAAGGAAGGAAGGAAGGAAGGAAGGAAGGAAGGAAGGAAGGAAGGAAGGAAGGAAGGAAGGAAGGAAGGAAGGAAGGAGAGAGGGATTAAGGGAGGGAGGGAGGAGAGAGGGATTAAGGGAGGGAGGGAGGGAAGAAAGAAGGAAAGAAGGAAAGAGAGGAAGGAAGTCAGAGAGGAAAGGAAGGAGGGAGGAAGGGAGGAGGGAAGGAGGGAAGGGAAAAAGGAGGGAAGGAATGGAAGGAGTAAGGAAGGAAGAAGGAAGGAAGGAAGGGAGGCACAGTTTCAGAAAAATCTAGGAAGACAATATGAATTGATACAAAATTTGGTGAGGAGAATCAGGAAAGCATTGCACATAATAACAGCAGTACTATGAATGATAATCAACTATGAAAGACTTAACTACTCTGATCTATTTACAATGGTCCAAGACAATTCCAAAGGACAAATGATGAAAAATGCTATCCACCTCCAGAGAGAGAGAGAGAGAACTAATAGAGTGTGTGTGCAGATTGAGAGATAATTTTTCCCTTTTCTTCAAAGCATGGCTAATATGGAAATGTTTTGCATGATTTCACATACATAACTGATATCATATTGCTTCCCTTCTTCATGGGTGGGGGAAGGAGAGAATTTAGAACAATTTTTTAATGTTATATAAATAAATAAATTTATTTAAAACACCACCAACAAAAGGGCTAAATCAGTTCCCTCATTTTATACTGGAGAGAAGGTGGCTGAAGTAGTAAATCCAAAAGACAGGAATTGAAATTAGGTCCTCTAGCTAGAGTCAGTACATTTCTTTTTTTTTTTAATCCTTATCTTCTGTGTATTGATTCAAAGACAGAAGAGTGGTAAGGGCTAGGCAATGGGGTTTAAAGTGACCTGCCCAGGGTCGTACATCTAACTGGAGCCAGATATGAATCCAGGCCTACCTATCACTAGGCCTAGCTCTCAATCCCGAGACAACTAGCTATCCCTAAAGAGCCAGCTTTTTTCTGGGGCAGTCAGTCCCTTCAGGGCAAGGAGAATTTGGGGGGTGAAAATAAGAATTGAGGAATATGTGCTTCGTTAGAGGAAATGGGAATCAAGAAGTTAGAAGAAGAAACTAATGGACCAAAAAAGGTAGCATTTACAAGGGTAAGTTATCCACAGTGTGTTTTACTTAGATACAATTGGAGTTTTGTAAGATTATCCACAAAATTTAAGGAAAGAGATCTTTTATGTTGTGTCAACGTGGAAATCTAGAGATCCCCAGTTTATTTAGTTGGGAGGTAGAAACCCCAGGTTTTGACCTTTTCACAGGAGAGGTTTCCCCCTGAGGGAAGGTCCCACTTCGCCAGACAAAGGTCATCCTGGTAGTTTGGGTGGGAGTAATTTAATCTGCTGTTAAGTATTTCTTTTGTCCCAATATTTTCTCCCCCAGGCTAAAGTCCTTTCCCCTGGTGGCCCAGCCCTGGGCTGAGTCTTTCCCTTTTTGTGTCCATAGTAAAACATCAGCCCCTCACTATTATTCCTGTCAGGAACTCCTCATTTTCCTTTCTCACCATTGTAAAGTCAAGTTTCACCTAGAAAGGTATTTAAACTCCCCAACTTTGATGGCTCTTCGGAATTGTCATTCTCCTACCAAATATGCCGATTTGGCATATTCCCAGGGGTCAGTGACCAGAGAGGCCAGAGTTCAATCCTCGAACTCTGTGCAGTAGGGTGTGGTGAGCAGCTCTGTTGTCTTTTTTGCCCTTGATTAGAGTGATTTTGACTATTTAATAGTTATGTGTTTTTTACAGTTAACAGCCATCTCCTTAAACTACTCTAAATTAATCTCCTAGATGCCACCCCAATCCGCTCTTATATACCACATCAATGAGCACCATAAATACACATTTCTAACCCTCTTCAAATAACCCAAATAGCATGCTCTCATTTGCTGTCCCAAAATTCTAGTTTGGAAGTTAAAATTAAAACCACTTTAGATATGGCCTCATTTTATTTAAAAAAAAAAAAGTTCTAATAGGCAGCATCTAATAAGTTACAATTTCAAATTTTAACCCTAAATTAGGCACTGCTTGATGTAGAACTGACTCTGGCTGATGGAGGCCTACTTGCCAACCAACACTATAACTAAGAAAATGTCAAATTCCAATTCACTAGGTTCTTTGTACCAGTCCTGCTTTGGCAATGTCATTTCTATTTCAATACCAGGGCGTGAGGCAGGAAGTTCAAAAGGAAGACGGGCCCCAGGCCCTGTTGCTCACCCAGATCCAGCCACCTTACTGCCTAGAATCCCATTTCCATTTAGCTTCTGCTGTTTCTGGGCCAAAATCGAGGGTATCTTTTGTCAGGGAACTCCAGAGAAACCGTGCTTTCACACTTAATCCTGGGCGGCAGCTAGGTGGCTCAGAGGATAAAGGGCCAGATCTGGAGATGGGAGATCCTGGGTTCAAATTTGGGTTTAGACACTTTCTAGCTATGTAACCTCAGGCAATTCACTTAATCCTAACTGCCTAGTCCTTAGGACTCTTCTGCCCTGGAAGAGATACTCACTATCCATTCTAAGATGAAAGAGAGGCAGACAGCTCTTTGTGGTGGCAAAAACTGGAAAACGAGGGGATGCCCATCAATTGGGGAATGGCTGAACAAACTGTGGTATATGTTGGTGATGGAATACTATTGTGCTCAAAGGAATAATGAAGTGGAGGAGTTCCGTGGAGACTGGAACAACCTCCAGGAAGTGATGCAGAGCGAGAGGAGCAGAACCAGGAGAACGTTGTACACAGAGACTGATACACTGTGGTACAATCGAACATAATGGACTTCTCCATTAGTGGCGGTGTAATGTCCCTGAACAATTTGCAGGGATCTAAGAGAAAGAACACTATCCACATTCAGAGGAAAAACTGTGGGAGTAGAAGTGCAGAAGAAAAACAACTGCTTGACCATATGGGTGGAGGGGGAAATGATTAGGGATATAGACTCTAAATGATCACCCTAGTGCAAATGTCAATAGTATGGAAATAGGTTTTGATCAAGGACACATGTGATACCCAGTGGAATTGCTCCTTGGTTATGGGAAGGGGAGGGAGGAATAGGGTATGATTTTTGTAACCAAGGAATAATGTTTGAAATTGACCAAATAAAAAAAAAATAAATTAAAAAACAACAGAGAAAACCATAAAAAAAACCTTGATCATTATAATTATATGATGTTTGAGTTTAATTAGTTTAAATTGTTATAGTAAATATGTGTGTGCACGTAAAAAAAGAGAGAGGCAGACAGACAGGCACAACACAGGAAAGAAAGGAAAGGAGAGGGGAAGGGAGGAGAGAGGAGAAGAGAATAGGAGGAGAGAGGGAAAGAAGAAAAAGGAAGGAAGGAAGGAAGGAAGGAAGGAAGGAAGGAAGGAAGGAAGGAAGGAAGGAAGGAAGGAAGGAAGGAAGGAAGGAAGGAAGGAAGGAAGGAAGGAAGGAAGGAAGGAAGGAAGGAAGGAAGGAAGGAAGGAAGGAAGGAAGGAAGGAAGGAAGGAAGGAAGGAAGGAAGGAAGGAAGGAAGGAAGGAAGGAAGAGAAAGAAAGTCCTGTATCTGCCAAATAAGTTTTCAGTCCCTGCCTTTGAGGAAAATGTCATGTTCTCAGATACTTGATGTCAGGGAATCAAACAAAAAAAAATCAAAAATTTTTAGTGTGTCATCACGGGGGACTAAAGGCTTTAATGCAAGTACAAGGAGTAGTCAAAGAAGGACTAAGAGGGGGAAGGATTTCTAGCATTTCCTGTCTGTGACTTTAGGCAAGTTCTTAACATCTCTTGGCCTCAATTTTTTTCATTTTAAAACAAGGAGATTGAACAATGTAATCTCTTAAAACCTCTTCTAGATCTATACCTGAGATTATGCATAATATGGCTTCTTTCCTCTCTATACCCAGGTGGAAATAGCATCAGAAATAAATTTATATTGGTCCAGAAAATAATAAAGCATTTTTAGGCCCAATGCATTCCTTCTAAAAAAAAAACTTACCTAATAAACATCAGGAACCCCTAAAATGTTTCTAAAGTTCTGAAGACATCAAAGTTGAAAATTTTTAGAAAGGGCAGAACTTCAAATAGAAAAATCAAGGTAAATTCCCTTTAAGCTGACTTTAGCTTTCTTAATCCCAAGAGTGGAATTGGAAAGCATTACATATAAAAAAGCTGCTATTACCTTCTGCTCAAAATAATGCATCTGCCAACTGGGCCCTGGACTTGCTGCTGCCCACTCTCACCCTGGGAATCACTCCAACTAGCAAGATCAGCTTGAACAAAAAAGGGATAAGGAAAGGAAGAGGGAGGCAGAGACAGTGAGACAGAAAGAAAGAGAATTCCTTTAACTTAAACTACTAGTTCTGGATAAAATAAGGTTGAAAGAAAATTACGTAAGGGTTTAAACCCAACAAGTATAGACTGCCAGAGTACTGATGCCTTTTGGCTCTGGGCTAAAGGTACCTAAGTCTCCAAACCACAGGTTCTTTTTAAGTTTATAAACAGTTATCTCTTCCACCACTACTCCAGAAGACACAGCAGAGAATGTTGGATGATGTTTTAAACTTGTAATTAAGCAGACTAGGTATAAATTCTGCCTCTGACACTATGTGACCACAGGTCTTTTGTCCTCTCTGACAAAACTAGGAAATAGTAATAACTCCAGTACCCTACATCTCAGATTTTTTTTTAGCTCAAAATAAGATGAGGGGGCAGCAGGTGGGTGACTCAGTAGATGGAGAGCCAGACCTAGAGATGGGAGATCCTGGGTTCAAATCTGACCTCAGGCACTTCCTAGCTGTGTGACCCTGGGCAAGTCACTTAGCCACTGTTGCCTAGCCCCATGACAGTGAACCTATGACACTCATGTCAGCACTGATACGTAGTCATTTTCAATGACATGCAGAAAGTATGGGGCCACATGCTGAGAAGATTTTTTTTTCTCGAAGTGACACACCACCTGAGTTATGCTCGGTTTTTTGGCAAATTTTGACATACCAAGCTCAAAAGGTTGTCCATCACTGGCCTAGCCCTTAGCACTCTTCTGCTTTGGAACCAATACACAGTATTGATTCTAAGATGGAAGGTAAGGATTTAGATAGATAGATAGATAGATAGATAGATAGACAGACAGACAGATAGTGTTGTAATAGGAAATTAAGACTTAGGACATAAGAGTGATGGACAGGGACATGAGACTGGAATCTTCTGAGTCTGGTTGAGTTAGAACCCTGGGATTTGGGTGGAAAAAACTGTTTCTCTGGACCTGGGAGAGGAAAGGAAAGAGATGATTGGCTGCATCTCCAGAAGCTCATTTACCAAGATAGTAGCCTGTGAATATCTTTTGGCTATGGTGAGGAGTTATTCTTCAGTCATATGCTTGTCAGGGATTGAGGAGCTGATTTCAACTTGCAGAATGACCATCTGTGGACATTTCACCTGGGATTCTTGTTTTGGTTCCCCAGAGACTCTTTGTAAGATACTGGTCCCCTGTTTGATTTGCCTTTAGATAACTTAGGGTTTAGTATATATAGTAAGTTAGATAGTGTGTATATTTAGAGGGTAAAAAAACTGAGATCACTCCCTTTCCCTTCTTTCCCTTTTTACCTTCCCCTTCCTTGTTTAATAAAATCAAAATATTTATATGTCCCTTCTATGTTTCTTCACTAAAAACCCTTCAATCCTATTATAATATTTCAATAGATAGATAAGATGATGCAGGCAAGATGTTTTGAAGCATAATACAAATTTCTTTTTTTATTTTATAATTTTTTCTAGATTATATGTTGATACAATTTCTAATAATCATTTTCTGGCATATTTTGACCCATGTTTTCTCTCTTCTTCCCATTCCTCCCCTCTCCCCAAGGCAGCAAGGAATGTAGATTATAAATTAATATCCAAAATACTCCAAGTATTAGATTTAATAAGATTTATTAAATAATAACTTGAAGCAAAAAGGAAAATAAAAGGCTAGAGAAACAGAGAGAGTTCACCCAGCCATGCACGCTGGAAAAAGAGAGAGCAAGGTTGGGAAGAAACATCCAACTACAAACACATGTAACAAACGTAAACGTGAAGACAAAAGGGAAAGGGATGCTGGGAGATGAAGTCCAAGGGAACAAGATTTTCTAATTACACAGGAATATGATACAGGTTGTACATATTTTATCAAACAATACATATTTCTATGTTCATTATGTTGTGAAAGAAGACTCATATTGTTTACACTAGAGAAAAATTAATGGAGGAAATAAAGTGAAGAAGGGCAGACACCAATCTGCATTCAGACTCCCATTAGTTCCTTCTATAGCAATGGATAGCCTTTTCCATCAAGAGTCCCTTGGCATTGTCCCAATCCTTGAGTGGGAGATAATAGTCAAGTCATTCACCATCTATCATTATTCATTATTGTTGTTTCTGTGTACCACGTTCTCCTGGTTCTGCTCACTTTACTTTTCATCACTCCACTGAAGTCTTTCCAGGTTTTTTTGTGATCATCTTGTTCATCATTTCTCCTGGCACAAGAGTACTCCATTACAACCATATACTGCAACTTGTGCATCCACTCCCCAAGCATTATACAAATTTCCATTATTCCCATTATTCTGGTATATTTCTACTCACAAAGATTTGTTCATTGTATTATACTGTGTAATTAGAATCTGTTACCCTAAAAACTACAATTCCCAGCACCCCGATGTAGAGAGGATATAAATTTGGTGCAGCCCCACCTCTCGCTCTCTTATCTTCCTGATGCAGCTTTGATGGAACAGGCTCTTTTAAACAGGCAAGAAGAGCTTGGTGACGTGGTTTTATTTTGTTCAATAATTCCCTTTGTATTCCTTTACTTCTAGTGATTATTAATAAATTTCATAAAATATACTTGGAGTATTGGACATTAATTTAACTCCTACAATACATTCAATGGAGCAAAGGAACAACTGGTTATTGAATGTGATGTGGGAGGGCTCCTTGCCAAAAGCACCCAAGGCTGTTGTTTCCTAAAGCCCCCTCCTTGTAAAACTGATTTTTGAACCCACCTAGACAACTTCACATTTAGCCTTATTAAAAGTCATCTTCTTAACTGGAGGAATTCCATGTGAACTGGAACAACCTCCAGGAATTGATGCAGAGTGAGAGGAGCAGAACCAGGAGAACATTGTACCCAGAGATGAATACACTATGGTACAATCAAATGTAATGGACTTCTCCATTAGTAGCAATGCAATGACTTAGGACAATTTTGAGGGACTTATGAGAAAGAATACTATCCACATCCAGAGGAAGAACTGTGGGAGCAGAAATGCAGAAGAAAAACAACTGCTTGACTACATGGGTTGATGGGGATATGATTGGGGATGTAGATTCTAAACAATCACTCTAGTGTAAACATGAATAATATGGAAATAGGTTCTGATCCCAGTGGAATTGTGTGTTGGCAATGGGAAGGGATGGGGGAGGGAAAGAATATGATTCTTGTAACCAAGGAATAATCTTCTAAATTGACTAAATAATTTTTTTTAAGTCATCTTTTTAGATTTGTCTCACTGGTCATGTAACAGATCAACAATCTCCTCCAACTGTGCATCATCTCTATGCTGATACACATGTTGACTTTTCCAGGATTCAAGCCACTGACAAAGAGGAGGCCCCCCACCCCCTTGGCCATCTCATATGTAAAACATAGGAAGATAAGCCTCTCCATTACCTTGGAAGATATGTACCACACAGCATACATAGTTTGACTTCATGCCAATTAGGAGTAGGGTGAGGAATGAGAGGGAGGAGACAGGAAGGGAAGGCAAAAGGTTTATTAAAGGGGGAAAAAAAAGACTTCAGGCAGAATATTCACTATCTATTCCGTTTCAATTTTGCATGCAGCAGAGCAGAGCATCCCTGCAGGGAATGTACATGCTGGCTAGGGAGAGAGGAAATAGGATTTCTTTCCAATCCAAGCCAATTACTCTATTGCATGCTGCAAGAAAGAATGTTGGATCTAGAGTCAGAGATTTGCTGTTGTTGTTGTTGCTGTTGTTGCTGCTGCAGCAGCTGCTGCTGCTGCTGCCATTTAGTCTTGTGTGAATCTTGGT